>NC_133325.1:421351127-421513803 GCF_042186555.1 Aquarana catesbeiana | reverse complement strand
TTAAATATCAGACAGTGCCTGTGCCCCCCCAATAGAGACCTCTATTACAGCGAGACAACCGGCTGCAGGACATTAGCCCCGCTGGAGCAGGGGAAGAAGGGGGGGTGCGTCCTGTTTGAGGGGGGGTGACAGAGAGGAGGGGGGTGATTGACAGGAAGGGGGCTGACAGAGCAGATGAGAGCGACCTCATGCAGACACACAGCATGATGCAGGACTCCGGGAAAAAATCAGGCGCGATTATCCACAGTCCAACCCTGCCTCTACATGTGACCAGCAGCCTCCACCGGGCCAATTACAGACCCTCATGTCATGACCCGTTCAGCCAATCAGGGCACCCGCTGGGCTCAGAGCGCACCGATGTACACTGGCACTGTGTGACAGTGATAGCGGGTACTGGATGCGCGGCGCCTTTCTCCAGATGTTGCAGCCGGGGCCAGAGATCCGCTGCCACTGGCCACATGACGGTGGAGTGTGTGCCGGGTTTCTCAAAGCCCGGACTGTCTGGGTCAAAACCGGACAGGTGGCAACCCTATCTCATACTGATCACTGGAAGTTCAACATGGCACCTCATGGCAAAGAACTCTCTGAGGATCTGAAAAAAAGAATTGTTGATCTACATAAAGATGGCCTAGACTATAAGAAGATTGCCAAGACCCTGAAACTGAGCTGCAGCACGGTGGCCAATACCATACAGCAGTTTAACAAGACACGTTCCACTCAGAACAGGCCTTGCCATGGTCAACCAAAGAAGTTGAGTGCACGTGCTCAGCGTCATATCCAGAGGTTGTCTGGGTGTCATGGTTATGCAATAGAGTTTTCTCTGTCAGCTTACCTGTCTTCATGTGTTCATCTCTAAAGACCAGCTGCCTCTCACCTGACTGGTTTTATAACCTCTCCTCTAAGCATGGCCCCACCCCAGGCCCTATCAGGGAACCCTATATTAACCTGTGCACTGCAAGCCAGCAGTGCTGATCAACCATTGTGTGTTAGCCTCCGTGTGTACTTGCTGTGTTTCCTACGTCTGATTCCTGTTACCGACTTTGGCCTATTCTCCACTCTCCCTGTCTGCTTGTTACCCTGACCTTTGGCGTGTTATGTTTATCCTTGTCTGCTAGTCGCCCTGACCTTTGGCTTACCCCTTACTTCCCTGTCGTTCCAGCCTGCTGCCTCCTTCCTCTTCTCCTGTAGTCTACGGTGAGCATGAGCTGTGATACCCTGGGGGCCGCGACCTGGAGCCAGACTGCAGTGCAGTCCATCCTCACCACTAGAGGCTTTGGTGAACGCCCGCTGGCTCTTAGACTCCGCGCCCTGGGGAATCTATGCTCTAGCTCCCACTGGGATCCATGTTAGTTATCCTGTAGACCTGCTTCCTGAACCTTCCAGGGTTCTATCCGCAGCAGTCAGTCCTAGGGTCCACTACCTTAGCGGTGCACTCCTGATCCCAACGGGGTGCATCTGTCACCTGGATACAGGTGTCCTAACACTGGGAAATAGACGTATGAGTGCTGCCAGCATTGTTGCAGAGGTTGAAGGGGTGGGGGGTCAGCCTGTCAGTGCTCTGTACATAAACCGCATGCTGCATCAAATTGGTCTGCATGGCTGCCATCCCAGAAGTAAGCCTCTTCTAAAAATGATGCACAAGAAAGCCCACAAACAGTTTGCTGAAGACAAGTAGACTAAGGACATGGATTACCCCAGACAACGTCACTATTTGAAGAAACGTACGTCGGGAGGAGCTGACGTGCTGACGTCATCGCGTGCAGGTGTCTAAGCGGACGGGCGTTTTGCACAGCCGGCCGGCTATTTTGCTACTTTTTAACCCTCATGCTGTAAGTGTAACTTTTATTACCTTATTAAACCGGGTATTTGGTCACAAGCTTATCTAGCTTGCCACATGGTAAGCGTGCATTTTATGTGGTGTTCACATTTTGGTTGCGGTGGAGGAATCACCACTTTATCAACTTATATAACTATTTGTTTCACGGATTTTGGTTGTGATTGAATTCACAGTAGAAGATTTCTACCTCTACTTTAATATAAACTGTTTTTTTATTTTTATTTTTTACACTTTGGACTTTTACTTATATATTTTTTCACTGATTAATTGGTTTTGGATTATTCATTTAATTTTTTGGTTAATACCTATAATATTATCTATTCATTCCTTTTTGTGATTTAGCGCTGCTACATTTTTTTTTTTTTTTTTTATAAGGACATGGATTACTGGAACCATGTCCTGTGGTCCTATGAGACCAAGATAAACTTATTTGGTTCAGATGGTGTCAAGCATGTGTGGCAGCAGCCAGGTGAGGAGTACAAAGACAAGTGTGTCTTGCCTACAGTCAAGCATGGTGGTGGGAGTGTCATGGTCTGGGGGTGCATGAGTGCTGCCGGCACTGGGGAGCTACAGTTCATTGAGGGAACCATTAATGCCAACATGTACTGTGACATACTGAAGCAGAGTATGATCCCCTCCCATCAGAGACCGGGTCGCAGGGCAGGATTCCAAAATGATAATGACCCCAAACACACCTCTAAGACGACCACTGCCTTGCTAAAGAAGCTGAGCGTAAAGGTGATTGACTGCCCAAGCATGTCTCCAGGCCTAAACCCTATTGAGCATCTGTGGGGCATCCTCAAACGGAAGGTGGAGGAGCACAAGGTCTCTAAAATCCACCAGCTCCGTGATGTCGTCATGGAGGAGTGGAAGAAGAATCCAGTGGCAACCTGTGAAGCTATGGTAAACTCCGTGCCCAAGAGGGTTAAGGCAGTTCTGGAAAATAATGGTGGCCACACAAAATATTGACACTTTGGGCCCAATTTGAACGTTTTCACTTAGGGGTGTACTCACCTTTGTTGCCAGCGGTTAGACATTAATGGCTGTGTGTTGAGTTATTTTGAGGGGACAGAAAATTTACACTGTTATGCAAGCTGTACATTCACTACATCACATTGTAACAAAGCGTAATTTCTTCAGTGTTGTTACATGAAAAGACATAATAAAATGTTTACAAAAATGTGAGGGGTGTACTCGCTTTTGTGAGATACTGTACATACCAGTGGTAGCTGGTGTTGTTTTTTTTTTTTGGGGGGGGTGAGGGCAGCGGCCAACAATCCACCCGCCGCCACACCCCGCCCCCCCTGTCAGATGGATCACCCCCTCCAGTCAGTGAGTCAGTAGGGGCCCCCGTACTTACCCCACCTCGCGGGCGGCAGCTTCTCTCCGGGCTGCAGGCCACTTTCTTGCTGCTCAGTTCCCCTGTGTGCGTCTTCTCCCTCCTCTCCTCCGTGCGTTTCTTGCCAGTTAATCCAATCGAATCTCCTTTTGGCCAATCGAATCTCCTTTTGGCCAATCGGGTGACGGGTCTCATGACTCGCTTCCTGATTGGCCGGGAGGAGATTCAGTGTTACAATAGCGAATATTCATTCGCTATTGTAACACAACTGGGTGGGCTCGGAAGGCAGTACTCTGCGCCCCGAGACCACCCTTTTTTAAAACTTATTAGAGCCCTCGGCTCTAGTCATGTGCTTTAAAACCCCATACCCCCCCCCCCCATTGGAATCCATGGTCCGGTGTCCCTGTATGTAGATCAGGGGGTCGGACACATGGATAGGGGGGGCAGCGCCTGTGTGCCCCTAGTGGACAGGCCGTCACTGCTACATACTTTTGCTAATAGGTGTCCCCCTTTTCCATCTCAAAAAGTTGTGAGGTATGCTAAACATAGCCAGAATGCACAGCCCCACCCCTTTTCAAGATTGTGGGGTTTTCCTCCCCATCATCCACTGACATAGCTGAATCATTCATTCACAGGAAGATATGAATGAGAATACTACAAGACCAATGTGCCACTCCATAAGTAGTTTTCATATGGCACACAAGCATAGTGACATCACCGTACTTGTATTCTGTTGATACTTCCCCCAGTCCTGTGGCTATTCAGTTTATTCATACTATATGAAAAAAAGTGCAATGCTACCAATCATAAGCTTTCAATATACTTATAGTATAGTATACCGACCTGTGCATAAATAACACACGTAAAGGCAAAACTTTTTTTCTTCATTATGGATAGAGTAAGGGAGGGTCATAACCCCTGTAATGTTTATTTTTGCCATCTATGTCCCATTGGGGAGATTACCCTTCACTTCCTGTCCCATAGTTCCTGTCACACTCCTGTCCCATAGTTCCTGTCACACTCCTGTCCCATAGTGGTTGAAGGAGAAAAAAGTGAATTTCTGTGCATGGCCTACTCAGACCCCATACTTAAACCCCATTGAAAATCTTTGGAATGACTTGAAGACTGCAGTCCACAAATGTTCACCAGAAAATTTAACCACTTGCTACCCAGGCAATACTGGCATTTCTCTCCTACATGTAAAAATATTTTTTTTGCTAGAAAATTACTCAGAACCCCCAAACATTATATATATATTTTTTAGTAGAGACCCTGCACAGGAGAGACCAGAAAAGCACCAGAGGGCGGTGGGAGGAGACATTCCCCCCTAAACAGCCGCTATGATCTCTTTTACAATGTAGTGAATCACCAGCTGAAAAAAAAAAAAAAAGATATCTGGATGATGCCTGTAGCTGCAGGCATCATCCAGATATCTTCGCTCAAAGTAAATTATGTCATATGACTTCTACCCGGGGGAAGTGGTTAACTTAAAGTGGTTGTATAGTCTTTTTTTAACTTTTACCTACAGGTAAGTATATAATAAGGCTTACCTGTAGGTAAAAAAAATATCTCCTGAACCTGTACGGTTTAGGAGATATTCCCCTTGCTATGAGCCGCTGACTGCAGCGGCGCATGCGCACAGGGGATTCTCGGCTGAAGGCCCGGCAACTGCCGGAACTTGCCGGGTAAGAAATCTCCCGCGCGCATGCGCGGAAGTGATGACATCGCGGCTCCAGCCACTCACAGCGCTGGAACCACGATACCCGGAAGACACGTCGAGGCAACATGACAGCTCCCTCGGCGTGGACCAGGTAAGATACCGACGTCTAAGGTAAGTATTTCATAATGAGCTAGTATGCAGTGCATACTAGCTCATTATGCCTTTTGCTTTACAGGGGTAAAGAAAAAAAAAAATTTCAGCGGGTATACAACCGCTTTAACTTGAGCAGTTCTGCAAAAAAGAGTGGGCAAATATTGCACAATCTAGATGTGAAAAGTTAGTAGAAACATATCCCAACAGACTAAGGCTGTAATTAAAGCAAAGGGTGGTTCAACAAAATACTGACACAAGGGGGTGATCCTTTTTCCAACTCAGTGATTCTGTTTCTTAATTTTTTAAGTTTTCTGACATGTTGGTGTTATATTTTTCACTTGGATGTTATAAGTTGCACTGAGTATATACAGCTGAATAAAGCAAAAACTGTGTCTGTCTTAATTTCAGGCTGCCAAACAACAAAATGTGATTAATTTAAAGGGGGGAATTATTTTCTATACTCACTGTATATCAATAACTCAGTAGTAAATCATATACTGTATGATCAAACCACCAAGCTACTCATTTACTCCCTCGTTATCTCTCGCCTTGACTATTGCAACTTCCTTCTCATAGGCCGACCTCTCCATAGGCTATCCCCTCTTCAGTCTATCAGGAATGCTACTGCCAGACTTATCCACCTTACCAACTGCTCAGTGTCTGCCAATTCTCTCCACCAATCGCTACACTGGCTTCCAATTGGCCAGTGAATTAAATTCAAAATACTAACGACAACATACAAAACCATTCACAACTCTGCCCTGAGCTACATCACCAATCTTGTCTCCAAATATCACCCAAACCGTCCTCTTCGTTCCGCTCAAGATCTCCTGTTCTCAAGCTCCTTTGGCTCCTCCTCCCATGCTCGTCTCCAGGACTTCTCCAGAGCCTCTCCCATTCTCTGGAACTCTCTACCACAATCTGTCCGGCTATCTCCTACTCTGGCCCTACCCTCTTAGATTATAGGCTCTCATGAGCAGGGCCCTCATAACCATCTTGTATTTTATTGTACTGTAACTGTACTGTCTCCGTTTTATATTGTAAAGTGCTGCGTAAACTGTTGGTGCTATATAAATCCTGTATAATAATAATATGATCATAACTCATTAAAAAAAATCAAACACATATTACATCAAAATATAAGGTGAAGTGTCCATCACAGAGCATGTAGTTGAAACTTTTGCATAATAAAAGAATAACTTTCAAAAAACATATATTCAAGTTCACCAATGAAATCTTGAAAATAAGTGAAAATCCACATGCATTAGTCCCAAACCACCTTGAAATCAAGTGTGCCAGTTCTCAAGAACCACCTAACGAAATACTGCAGACTCCAGAATCTTTAGGGTCCTCCACTGTTTATTCAAAGACCACTCCTCAGAATAAGGGTAAACGGGGGAAAGATCAAAGGACCATAGAGTAGTATTGCTTAAAACCACATAATCTATTAAAAGCAAATGTATTCACGAATTTCATAGGCAAAAAAAATCACATCGGAGAACATTAGCAAGTGTGTAACGTCATGATTAGGGATGGGCCAAACACCCCCCCGGTTCGGTTCGCAGCAGAACACCTCGAACAGGAAAAAAGTTCTAGTGAACATGTAAACCCTATTAAAGTCTATGGGACATGAACTTGAAAAATCAAAAGTCCTAATTTTAAGGGCTTATATGCAAGTTATTGTCATAAAAAGTGTATGGGGACCCAGGTATTGCCCTAGGGCAGGGATCCTCAAACTACGGCCCTCCAGCTGTTGCAGAACTACACATCCCATGAGGCATTGTAAAACTCTGACATTCACAGACATGACTAGGCATGATGGGAATTGTAGTTCCTGAACACCTGGAGGGCCGCAGTTTGAAGACCCCTGCCCTAGGGGATATGTATCAATGCAAAAAAAAAGGTTTTAAAACAAACATTTTTAAAGGAGCTGTGAATTTAATGATGCTTAAAGTGAAAATAAAAATTAAATATTCCTTTAAATATCATGCCTGGGGTGTCCCCTTGGTCTGCCTGTAAAGTGGCGCATCTGTACAATGTATAGAACATGCCGCAGCAATAATGACATTGCTAAAGGAAAAAATGTAATTCAAACTTGCTCGCGGCTGTAATGTATTGCCGACTCCCAGCAATATAGATGAAAACAAATGAAACCAAAGGAATTGTCAAAAACTGTCTCTTGTGGTTTTTACTTTTTGACAATTTTTTTGGTGAATGGGTAGGGGTACAATGTATTCGATACCCATTCACATGGGGGGATCTGGGGGCCCCCTTGTTAAAGGGGGCTTCCAGATACCGATAAGCCCCCCTGCACGCAGACCCCGACAACCACCAGCCAGGGTTGTCGGGAAGAGGCCCTTGTCCCCATCAACATGGGGACTAGGTGCTTTGGGGGGTAACCCAAAGCACCATTCCCTATGTTGAGGTCAAGCGGCCTGGTATGGTTCAGGAGGGGGGCGCTTGCTCATTCCCCCCCCCCCCCTTTCCTGGCTTGCCAGGCTGCATGCTCAGATAAGGGTCTGCTTTGGCTTTTGGGGGGGGGGGGGGCCCACGCCAATTTTTTATTAAATGTTGGCGTGGAGTTCCCCTTAAAATCCATACCAGATCCAAAGGGCCTGGTATGGTTTGGGGGGGACCCACACTGTATTTTTTTCTTAATTCTGTCTTAGGGTTCCCCTTAACCACTTCCATAGACTGTATTATATACCCTGCACTGCGTTATATACACAATACTGACTGTACTATATACTGTGCACTGCGTTATATACACTATACTGCAGTGGCGGCTGCTGCTCCAAATTTTTGGGCGGGCGCAAGCAAACTGAAAAATACTGAAAAAAAAACCCATCAATTGCAGCCTCAATGCCATTGTGCCATCAATTGCAACCATTGTGCCCATCAAATGCAGCCACTGTGCCATCAATTGCAGCCATTGTGCCTATCAAATGCAGCCACTGTACCCATCATATGCAGCTACTGTACCCATCATATGCAGCCACTGTGCCCATCATATGCAGCCACTTATGCCCATCATATGCAGCCATTTGTGCCCATCAAATGCAGCCACTTGTGTCCGTCATATTATACACGGCCACCGTGCAAGCAGGCTTATATAGTGTGGTGCGTGGACTTAAGCACCCTGCCTTTGGCCAATTATGGCTCTCACAGCAAATCGCGCTGTGATTGGCCAAAGCATGCAGATCAGGTGCATGCCTTGGCCAATCAGCAGCCTTCAATGCACTGTGATCTCGCCATGTGTTTGTTTGTACAACGAACAAAGGAGCACCCCTAGTCATGAGCCACTGGCCTCACTGAGTGGTTTTAAGCAATACTACTAATAATCATTCATGCAATACTGTACCCAAATTAAATTTTGGGTACAGTATTGAAAGTTATAGGGGTTAATTTACTAAAACTGGAGAGTGCAAAATCTGGTTCAGTTGTGCATGGTAGCCAATCAGCTTCTAACTTCAGCTTGTTCAATTAAGATTTGACAAAAAAACCTGGAAGTTGATTGGTTTCAATGCAGAGCTGCACCAGATTTTACACTCTCCAGTTTTAGTAAATCAACCCTATAGTCTACAAACTACGGTATATATACCCATATATCTATCTATCTATCTATCTATCTATCTATCTATCTATCTATCTATCTATCTATCTATCTATCTATCTATCTATCTATCTATATAGATATATATATATATATATATATATATATATATATATACAGTGGGGGCGGAAAGTATTCAGACCCCCTTAAATTTTTCACTCTTTGTTATATTGCAGCCATTTGCTAAAATCATTTAAGTTCATTTTTTTCCTCATTAATGTACACACAGCACCCCATATTGACAGAAAAACACAGAATTGTTGACATTTTTGCAGATTTAATAAAAAAGAAAAACTGAAATATCACATGGTCCTAAGTATTCAGACCCTTTGCTCAGTATTTAGTAGAAGCACCCTTTTGATCTAATACAGCCATGAGTATTTTTGGGAAAGATGCAACAAGTTTTTCACACCTGGATTTGAGGATCCTCTGCCATTCCTCCTTGCAGATCCTCTCCAGTTCTGTCAGGTTGGATGGTAAACGTTGGTGGACAGCCATTTTTAGGTCTCTCCAAAGACGCTCAATTGGGTTTAAGTCAGGGCTCTAGCTGGGCCATTCAAGAACAGTCACAAAGTTGTTGTGAAGCCACTCCTTCGTTATTTTAGCTGTGTGCTTAGGGTCATTGTCTTGTTGGAAGTTAAACCTTTGGCCCAGTCTGAGGTCCTGAGCACTCTGGAGAAGGTTTTCGTCCAGGATATCCCTGTACTTGGCCGCATTTATCTTTCCCTCAATTGCAACCAGTTGTCCTGTCCCTGCAGCTGAAAAACACCCCCATAGCATGATGCTGCCACCACCATGCTTCACTGTTGGGACTGTATTGGACAGCTGATGAGCAGTGCCTGGTTTTCTCCACACATATCGCTTAGACTTAAGGCCGAATAGTTCTATCTTGGTCTCATCAGAGTCCTTCAGGTGTTTTTTAGCAAACTCCATGCGGACTTTCATGTGTCTTGCACTGAGGAGAGGCTTCCATCGGGCCACTCTGCCATAAAGGAAAAAATAAGGGGTTGCGCTAATACCTGTGTTTATCTATACAGTGTCTACAGTGAAAATAATTGAGTCTTGACTGTAAATAAACCAGAAATTATGGTGCAAACTTTACATGTAAAATATATTCATCAAATGAAACCATCAAAATTAATATCTTAGTGAGTCCATAAACACCAACAGAGCCGAATTAGGAACTGCCCACGATATCCACTAGAGGTCCTCTCAACATCAGTCACAGCAACGAACCCATGGCAACGATCCTTCAAATATATGTAGAAATTCAGATTTGCATATCTGTATTTCTACATATATTTGAAGGATCGTTGCCATGGGTTCGTTGCTGTGACTGATGTTGAGAGGACCTCTAGTGGATATCGTGGGCAGTTCCTAATTCTGGCTTGTAAAGATTTCTGCTTGCTGTGATCCTCTGTAGTGGGGGGTCATGGCCATCTGGTAAGGAGCTACCCCTTCTATTTTCTGGTGGTGGACCCTTCCCCGCTGTCACGGATTAATCACAATTATCACTTGGACTTTTGTTGGGCTCTGTTGGTGTTTATGGACTCACTAAGATATTAATTTTGATGGTTTCATTTGATGAATATATTTTACATGTAAAGTTTGCACCATAATTTCTGGTTTATTTACAGTCAAGACTCAATTATTTTCACTGTAGACACTGTATAGATAAACACAGGTATTAGCGCAACCCCTTATTTTTTCCTTTCTTATTCACAATTGATGTTTGTTGTGGGGATTGCAGCTTTTCACATTATAGATTATTTTGGTATATCAGCGCGGTTTTTCTTAATTTTCCAAACTCTGCCATAAAGCCCCGACTGGTGGAGGGCTGCAGTGATGGTTGACTTTCTACAACTTTCTCCCATCTCCCGACTGCATCTCTGGAGCTCAGCCACAGTGATCTTTGGGTTCTTCTTTACCTCTCTCACCAAGGCTCTTCTCCCCCGATAGCTCAGTTTGGCCAGACGGCCAGCTCTAGGAAGGGTTCTGGTCGTCCCAAACGTCTTCCATTTAAGGATTATGTAGGCCACTGTGCTCTTAGGACCCTTAAGTGCAGCAGAAATTTTTTTGTAACCTTGGCCAGATCTGTGCCTTGCCACAATTCTGTCTCTGAGCTCTTCAGGCACTGACATGCACTGTGAGCTGTAAGGTCTTATATAGACAGGTGTTTGGCTTTCCTAATCAAGTCCAATCAGTATAATCAAACACAGCTGGACTCAAATGAAGGTATAGAACCATCTCAAGGATGATCAGAAGAAATGGACAGCACCTGAGTAAATATATGAGTGTGACAGCAAAGGGTCTGAATACTTAGGACCATGTGATATTTCAGTTTTTCTTTTTTAATAAATCTGCAAAAATGTCAACAATTCTGTGTTTTTCTGTCAATATGGGGTGCTGCGTGTACATTAATGAGGAAAAAAATCAACTCAAATGATTTCAGCAAATGGCTGCAATATGACAAAGAGTGAAAAATTTAAGGGGGTCTGAATACTTTCCGTCCCCAATGCAATGTAATGCCTGCGCAGTACAAATACTCCCCAAATGACCCCTTTTTGGAAAGTAGACAGTCCAAGATATTTAGTAGGAGGCATCTAATTTGCTGACTACTATCACATTTTTGCAGGCCCCAGAGCACCAGGACAGTAGAATCACCCACAAAATTACCACCTTTTGGAGAGTAACCCCCCCCCCCCCCAGGCATTTTTTTAAGAGGCATGGTGAGTCTTTTGAGGACTTAATTTTTTCCATAATTTTTGGCAAATGCAGAAAGAAAATATAAATTAATTAGGGCTGTTACTGATTAAAATTTTCATGTTCAATTAATAAATTGAACATTAATCGATTAATCGACTAATTTCGATTAATTATAACGCACATACAGATCCAACTACTTTTAGCTGATCTCCTTGCATTGCAACTCTGCATTAGTCAGTGGTAAATGTGGTATACACTATATACAATCACCCAACACTAGTTCGTTTCCACAATCCATGACTTAACTTCACAGTTCACACAAATACGTTTTAAATTCAAACTGTAGCACTGACGTAAGTAATTTTTTTTTATTAAACTTTAAGAAAAACGTAGAAAGTTAGCTTAACTCTACTCTCTACTCTACAAAAAATAATACTTAAAACAGTGGCGGCCCGTCCATAGGGGGCGCCTGGGCGGCACCCCCCCCCCCCCCCCCTCCAGGCAGTCAAAAAAAAATGTCAAAAAAAAAAGAAAAAGCTGGCCCATTAAAAAGAAAAAAATGCAAAAAACGGTCCTTAAGTGCACTGCAAGGTAAGTAACGGGGGGAGGGGGGTTTGGTGGTGATACACGCTGCTGCAATTTGGGGACACACGCTGCTGCAATTTGGGGACACACACTGTTGCAATTTGGGGACACATACTGCTGCAATTTGGGGACACACACTGCTGCAATTTGGGGACACATACTGCTGCAATTTGGTGACACTGCTGCAATTTGGGGACACATACTGCTGCAATTTGGGGACACATACTGCTGCAATTTGGGAACACATACTGCTGCAATTTGATGACACTGCTGCAATTTGGGGACACATACTGCTGCAATTTGGTGACACTGCTGCAATTTTGGGACTCATACTGCTGCAATTTGGTGACACTGCTCCTATTTGGGGACACATAGTGCTGCAATTTGGTGACACTGCTGCAATTTGGTAACACTGCTGCAATTTGGGGACACATACTGTTGCAATTTGGTGACACATGCTGTTGCAATTTGGTGACACATACTGCTGCAATTTGGTGACACATACTGCTGCAATTTGGTGACACATGCTGCTGCAATTTGGTGACACATGCTGCTGCAATTTGGTGGTGACACGTGCTGCTGCAATTTGGTGGTGACACATGCTGCTGCAATTTGGTGGTGTCACAGGCTGCTGCAATTTGGTAACACAGGCTGCTGCAATTTGGTGGCGACACATGCTGCTGCAATTTGGTGGTGACACAGGCTGCATTTTATGTGACACAGGCTGCATGTAAGGAGGGACTCCGCTGGGAGCACCTGATGTAACGAGGGACTCCGCTGGGGACACCTGATGGCATCTGGTGGCAGGCGACGTGGCTAGTGACACACTGGGGGCTCCCACTGATTCTGCATTATGGTGAGTTGAATTATTTCATTTTATATTACAATGTAATAATAGAAATAATGCGCTTCATTCGTCCTGACACCATAACAACCATGGTCCCGGGATGATTGAAGTGCTAACACCAGGTGTTTGGAGTATCTTTATCTGCTGATTGTTAAACTTTCTAGAATACACATATTTATATTGTTGTGTAGGATCTGGGCCTGCTGTCCCTCCATCCCTCTCTCCCTCCATCCCTCGTTCAACTCAGACACTAACCACACCACCTTAGAGCCACGCCCACTATTTAGCTGAAACCACGCCCATTTTCACCAAGTGGGAGGGGTGAAAAAGGAAGGCCGGGGCCTGGCGTCCCCCCATCCTAAAACTTCACCAGCCGCCACTGACTAAAAAAAAATAATCTTTTAAGTGTCCCTGTTTTGGGAGCTTCTAGCGATGAATGGGGTAATTCTGTACAGCCAGCAAGGATCTGCTAGCAATAAAAAGCTTAATCATGTCTCTATCCACCAGAGATCTTTCTAGCCTAAAATCCCTGGTGGCTAAAAATATGAATAACCCTTTTCCTGCTAGGAGATCCTTGCTGGCTGTACATTCTTGGCAACTCAATGCTCATTTGCAGGATGTATGACAGTGGAAGTGTACAGTCCCCTGCATCTCAAACAACAGACAGGGGTGTGCTGAACAATGTTGTTTGTGTGGCAAGTGGCACCTCATTCTCTCCTTCCAGAAAAAAAAGAGCCCTATGAGCCTGGCTACAATCTCAGGCATAGACACCTCTCAGCACACTTCCAATTGCATTAACAGCTCTGCTAAGTTCACATGGCCAGCCTGAGCCTCAGGCACTTTGTTATCCCTCTGACATCCCCACACATCTTCCGCCTGAGTAAGTCCCCATAGCCACCTGAGCAATCACTGCGTGGGAATAGGGATCTGCCTGGCAGCACTATAGTGAACTCACAGAACATCTCTGCTTTCCCCGAATGTCTCTGACCTTGCCTGTCCGTGACCAGCCTTGATTTCTGGGAAGGAGCCTGGGACAAGGTGGTGTCGGGACAGGCTTTAGGAATGCGTGAGTGTCCCGGACAGATCGGGACAGTTGGCAACTATACTCTGCATGAGTGGTCAGGGAATATAGCTCCAGGTAGCATAACTTATAGCAGTACCTGTTCCTATATGCCAAGCAAGCCTATCCTACTGGTACGTGGCTGCCCTCAGGAATTTCATGTTCACTGGCCAGTAAGTACAGGAAGCTGAAGAAAGAACAGAAGAGTTCCTATGGTTCCAGTAGTGCAGTTGTCTGCAGGGGATGGCTGGGACAGGTGTCTCGCAGGAACATAGTCCATGGGATGTGCAGATGGATCCGTTCAGGCTCAGGTCAGGAAACAGGCAAAGGATCGGTCCAGGCAGCACTCAGAAATGTGGTCAATAAGCAGGACAGGGTTAATACAGGCAGCAAGCAGAGGCAATACTACACAGGTTTGATGGAGATCAGGAACACTGTTGCTGACTTACACTGGCCTGGTGACACTGGAACTCATGTGGCAACAATCAGGGGCACCATTGCTAGCTTCCACTGGTGTGGTGACACTGCGACTGGTGTTGCAGTGATCAGGAAAACTGTTGCTTGCTGCACTGCTTTGGTGTGGTGGCAATTAGGAACACTGATTCCAGTTACTGATCTGGCAACACTGTGGCTGGTGTGGTGGTAATCAGAGAACTGTGACTGGCTGCACTATTAGGGCTCATTTACATGTGAGATTGGGGGCTGATAAAACCTTGTGGTTGAGCAGCGGTTTTACTGCCCCTCAACCTTTTCTTCTTTACCTGTAGGGGCTGGGGTGTACAAATGCCGCAGCTGCAATGCTTTGCACACATGTGAACAAGTCCTTATGGTGACACTATGACTGGTGTGGTGGTAATCAGGGACACTGTAACTGGTGTGGGGGTAATCAGGGACACTATAACATAGTAACTGGTGTGGCAGTGTTTAGAGACATTGTAACTGGTGTGGCAGTGATCAGGGACACAGTACTGGTGTGGTGCTAATCAGGGATGCTGTAACTGGTGTGATGGTGATCAGGTACACTGTAACTGGTGTTGCATTGTGTAGAGACATTGTAACTGGTGTGGCGGTGATCGGGGACACAGTAACTGGCATGCTGATAATCAGGGATACTGTAACTGGTATGATGGTGATCAGGGACACTGTAACTGATGTGGCGGTGATCAGGGACATTGTAACTGGTGTGGCAGTGATCTGCGACACTGTAACTGATGTGGCATTTTTGCAGCGTTTTGCGTTTTTTAATCTGCCCTACAACAAATTTGTCAAAAAAAGCATAAATAATGCAAATTGTGGTAAAAAAAACCATAAAAAGCACTGCAGAAATGCTCAAAAGCAAATTACATAAATATGAATGGAGCCATAGGCTTAGCTTCACACCTGAGTGATTTTCGGCTTTAAGTTTGTAGCTCTAAAATGCTCAACAAGCCAAATCCCATTCATTTCAATGGCTTCTGTTCACATATGAACATTCTGTCACCTAAAGCAAAATGCCTGAAGCTCAAAAAAGTACATGAGCTTCTTTTTTGCAGATTACAAGTGTTTTTGGCCCATAGACTTCAATAGAAACACCTGACTTGAGCGTTTTAGGAGCAGCTCTCCACCCCTAACTTCCACTCCTTCTCCTATGCTTTCTATTGGTTAAACAAAAATGCCTGAAGCTGTAAAATGCTTGCAATACTCTTCTAAAACTTTCAAAAAGCTTGTAAAATGCTGCAAAAAAGCTTTAAAAAAATGCCCGAAAAACGCCAGTAAAATCGATACGCTCAGGTGTGAATGGAGCCTTAGAGTATTATTTAACCACAGGAGGATGATATACGGTATGTTTATTTAAGTTGTATTATTTGTAGCGCTGCACTCAATCATTTACTCTTTATAGCTGCATTTTGTTTTTGTGGGAAGCACATAAAAGTGTGAGCAAGCTACTTTAAAAATAAGAGACAGGAGTGCAGCGCAGGAGTTTCACGCAGTACATTAATTTCATTCATACTATTCAAATTCAATTAATGCACAAAATATCTGCAGGAAACCAGTACAGGCGATCCCCTAGTTACAAACATTTGACTTACAAATGACTCCTACCTAATAAAAAACCAAGAATTAATTACACGCTGATCACAAGGAAAAAGGAGCATGGAGGTCTTGCCGCTCCAGATATAAGTAGGTACTATAAAGCCATAGTTTTAACACGAATGTTAGAGTGGACAAATGAGAAAAATGAAAAAAAATGGGTGGAAATGGAAAACACAATAAGTGGAGCCACACTACATAAGAATATTTGGATTCCACGGAAATATAGAATATTGGACACCGACACGCACGAAATAACAAAAAATGTATTTAAAATTTGGGACACCATCCACTTAAAGAATAAATGGAAATATAATTCACCACTATTAGCACTCACAGGATCGAATCTCTTCACCCCTGGGAGGGAAATATTTGAAATCCAAGGAATAGGTAACCCACAACTGAAAGATATCACTAGAAATGGTAAAATAAGAACACGAGTAGAAATAGAGGAAAGGAATGGATGGAAGATGAATGAATGGAAGTATACTCAACTAAGGCACCTAGTAAGCACAATACCACACTCACTGAGAGATGAAACAAAATTAACTGCACTGGAAAAGCTATGTAGCAATGAAACACCATTAAAAAACGGAACATCAAAAATTTATAGTATACTGACAGATTTGGAAGCACAATTAAGACCAGAATATATAAATCGATGGGAAAAAGAAATGAATTTAAAAATAGATAACCAAAAAGTGGAAAAAATGATAGAAATGGGATATAATAAGGCTTGGGACATGAAGACTATAGAAATGAATTATAAACTAGTATCAAGATGGTATATGACCCCAGTAAGAATACACAGATTCCATCAAGATAGAACCTCCTTGTGTTGGAGAAAATGTGGCCAAATAGCAACGATCACACACATATGGTGGGAATGCCCAATAATAATGGAGTACTGGAAGGAAGTGTTAAATAACATAAAAGAAATAACTGGAGAAGAAATAGAACAAAATATTTGGACTTGCCTCTTCCATATCTACAATAAACCTAAGAAACAATATAGAAAATCAATAATACCTAACCTCCTGAATGCGGCCAAGGCCTTAATTCCCAAGAATTGGCTAAAAAGTGGAAAACCAGACATTAGAAACTGGCTAAAGGAAATAGATTATCACTACAAAATGGAAGGAGGAGAGAAAGGGGATAATAGTAGATGGGAAAGTTGGAAAAACTACAAAGTCTCGGATATTTATTTAGATAGGATAAAAGAAAGAATAGGTGCAGAGCCAAGTGGATAAATAAACAACATAAAGGAACGGACCAGACACAGGGGAGGGGGGGGGGGCGAGGGGGAGGGGGGGCGGTGGGAAATAAGAGGGACTGAGAGAGATTAAGATAATAATAGGGTTTAAAAATAAAAAAAAAAAAAAAAAAAAAAATACAAATGACTCCTACTTACAAACAGAGGGAGACAACAGGAAGTGAGAGGAAATCTACCCCTAGGATAGGAAATTCACTCCTGTAAGAGTTATTATGGGAAAAAGGTGCCTCCACTGAAGCTTTATCACCAATCCTTGTTTACACAACAACCCAGAATTTTCAAAATCCAGTTGTCATTGGGACAGAAAGTGTCTTGCCCCTGTTCTTCTGAACAGGGGCAAAGACAGCAAAATGAACATTACAGGGGTGTTACCCCTTCCCTGTGCTATCCAAAAAGCTTAAAAATCATTTTTTTGGCTGGAGCTACCCTTAAAAAATGTACCTGTTCCGACTTACAAACAGATTCAACTTAAGAACAAACCTACAGACCCTATTTTGTTTGTAAGCCGGATTTTGTTGATCCAGATCTCAAATTTTGTGTGTCGGAAATTCCAATGGAAAATGTCCGATGGAGCCTACACACGGTCAGAATTTCCGACAACAAGCTCCTATCGAACATTTTCCATCGGAAAATCCGACCGTGTGTACGAGGCATTAGTTTTCAAAAAAAAATGTTGCTGCCATAAAAATGGCAAAATCTGATTGATCAAGTAATTTAGGGCATCTTACAAACCTCAAGAACACATTACATTAGATACCAGTGCGTGAGATTGGACAGTAGACAACCTTAGAAAAGCACTTACAAACTGTCCTGGATTTGCTAGGACAGTCCCGCTTTCTATTCAGTTGTCCTTAAAAGGACAACTGAAGGATCCCAGGATGACAGTGTGAATCTCACTGACCCTGTCACTTCCTCTGCCCAGCAGCCCACCTCATTCATATGTATTATTCATGGGCAGTTCTTTCATATGAGCACATGGCGGCTTAGTCTGTTCTTGTGTGTGGCGGGGGAAGAGGGGAGGGCAGTACATTGCCTCTTCGGGGACAAAGCCAGGTCCTGGACTGGCACTGGAAAAGCACCGTGAGGAGGAAGCAATGAAATAGCTGGTGAGAGGGAGAGAGCTAAGATGCTTTTATGATGAGGGTGGTGGGGGTCTATTATTCCACTTTATTATGTCAACTTTAAGGCATATTTTCTCCCAATGACTAGCAGTAAGGGGTACAGTATTAGTGACACCTGCTCTCTGTATAGTATTCACATACTGCACATTGCATTCACTATGTGTACATTAAACTCCTGGCCCATGCACTGTATACACTATGTTGGATGTTATACTCCTAACACCTGCACTGCATTCACTATTTTGTACATTATACTCCTGTCCCCTGCACAGCATTCACTATGTGTGCATTAAACACCTAAACCATGCACTGTATACACTGTGTTGGATGTTATACTCCTAATTCCTGCACTGCATTCACTATGTTGTACATTATACTTCTGTCAACTGCAAAGTATATGCTATGTTGTACATTTTACACTTGACCTCTGCACTGTGTACACTATGTTTTACATTAGTATCCTGCATCCTGTACTGTATACACTGTGTTGTATGTTATACTCCTGACCCTTGCACAGTATATGCCATGCTGTACATTATACTTCTGACTCCTGCACTATATATACTACGTATGTTGTACATTATACTATCGACCCCTGCGCTGTTATAACTATGTTGTACCTTATTATCCTGACTCCTATATTATTATCCTGACTCCTATACTGCATTATACTTCTGACCACTGCATTTTATACACAATGTTGTATGTTATAGTGCTCACCCTGTACTGTATACAGGTTGTTGTACCTTATACTCTGGACCCTTGCACTTCATTCACTGTATACTCTATGTTGTACAACATACATTACACTCCTGACCCTTGCACTATGTATGCAATGCTGTACAATATATTAAGCTGCTTGTCTGTGTTTATGTCCTTATTATGATGTAGCACTACCCCTGGAGGAGCCACTTAATGTAAATTTGGTTCTGTATTCTGCCTCTCAACCCCAAGAACAATATTATATTGTGAAAGATAATGTTACGCCGAGTAAATTTATACCCAACATGTCACGCTTCAAAACTGCGCCCGCTCGTGGAATGGCGACTTTTCCATTTACCCTTTAAAATCTCCATAGGCGACATTTAAAAAATTCTACAGGTTGCATGTTTTGCGTTACAGAGGAGGTCCAGGGCTAGAATTATTGCTCTTGCTCTACCGATCGCAGCGATATCTCACATGTGTGGTTTGAACACCGTTTTTATATACGGGCGCTACTCACGTATGCGTTCACTTCTCCGCGCGAGCTCGGTGGGATTTTCTTATTTATTTTACCTTTTATTTTTAATTTTTACACTGTTTAAAAAAAAATTGTGTCACTTTTATTCCTATTACAAGGAATGTAAACATCCCTTGTAATAGAAAAAAAACATGACAGGACCACTTAAATATGAGATCTGGGGTCAAAAAGACCTCAGATCTCATATTTACACTAAAATGCAATTAAAAAAAAAAAAAAATTTTAAAGGTTTTTTTAACATAAAAAAAAAATAAAAAAAAAATGGCCCTTTAAGAGCTATGGGCGGAAGTGACATTTTGACGTCGCTTCAGCCCTGCAGTGTCATGGAGATGGCTGGGAGCCATCTTCCTCTCACTCGTCTCCATGCACAGCCAGAAGAAGGACCGGATCGCCTCCGCTGCTGCCGACGGCTCCGGTAAGCGGCAGAGGGCACTGGATCACGGCGGGAGAGGGCCGATAAAGGTGATCTCGTGGTGAATCTGCCGCAGAGACCACTTTTAACTTGTACCGGACCGCCGGCCGAACACGGCGGTACCGGGGTTATGGCAGCTAGCAACATCAAGAGCAAAATTGCTCCAAGCAAACTAAAAAATGCAAAACCACCTATACGACCCACCCTTACCTTCTTGTCCATCAAGGGCATGTACAACTGCCTTACCTGTAAACATGTCCAGCATGGTCAAAAAGAATTTAGGACCAAGAGCAAGATCTACATCTTTGATGATTTTTATAACTGCTCCACCATATTCACCATCTATTGTCTTTTCTGCCACTGTAATCTACTTTATGTAGGCAGAACTATTAGAACTGTCAGAAAGAGATTTGGCGAACACAGATGGTCAGTAGAAGATGGCACTGACAAATGTAGTGTTGTCAGACATTTTCTAGAATTTCACAATCAACAATCGACAGGCCGTTGAGTTTGGGTGTTGGAAACCATCTCCAAGAACCTTTCGAAATCTGAACGGTTCCAGGGCCTTTGCGCAAGAGAAACCTTTTGGATATACACTCTGGGAAGTATGGCTCCAGGAGGCCTCAACGAGGATCTGAACATTCACTCCGTCTTATAGTCCATTTCTCTGCATAAAGTCATCTAGAGTCTAATCCACTGGCCTATCTAATAATCATTTTCATAATTTCAATTATCTTCACGCATATTCACACTACTTACATTTGCATTCATACATATAATGTCCCTTTTATTTTTTTTGATCTCTCTATATACACATGTGTACACATATATTTATAGATGTGTATGCATCCAAAATTCTCTATATAGAATTTTCCCACTTTCAAAAGAGTCTTTATGGCCATCCTCTGAATCTGCACGACCCTAATCAATTTGTTCTGTACTTATCCCCCTTTTTGTCTCATGTATTACCAATATTCACCATTAGAGGGCCAGCCCCATATCCATAATTCAAGTAGTTCCAGTCCCCTCTATACCAAATATCTCTTTCCCACCATTCCATATAACCTTGCTTACTCATTTGAAATAGAATATTCATTCTTAAATCCTTTTTTTATTCCCAATATCCATGTACACCACACATACTCATATGCCTTTTTCGCTGCACTAAAAATATTACCTCCTGACCACCGTAGCAGCTCACAAAGGACACTGGTCAATGTAGTTTTTAGGGATGTGGTATTAAGAGATTTAGACCAAATGCCCCTCAAAAGGATGAGATTTAAGGAGATGAGGTCTGGTCTCAACTCTCTATGTGAGAACAGGCAGTTGGTGATTAGACCGGCTGATAAAGGGGGGGGGGTATTATAATTTTGGACAGAAAAGATTATCTGACCGAAATGTATAGGATCCTCGACGATCGGGACACTTACACCCCCCCCCCTTAGATCAGATCCTAAGGTTCAATATAAGAAAGATATACAAACAAGTGTAGCGCTGAAAATGATGTAAAAAGTGAAAAATTACAATAATAAGAATATGCAATAATGAAAAAATATCATAGGATTAACGTTACATGCTGATGAATGTCCATGTTAAATGTATCAAAAGTCCATCATGATATAAACCATAACAGTCACCATGTGAATCGAAAAAAATATAGTAATGACAAGACTGTCCCAAAACTGAATAAAACGTGCCAAAAGTACTGGACCCACGATAAGTAAAAAAACAAGCTTGTTGCAGCATTGATGAAAACCAAAGAACAATTAAGTGGTCGTAGAAGCCTTCTAGAAGATCCAATGTGTGTAGACATACAATTGTGCAAAACCACCACCCAAGTGAATGGAGGTTTACCAGAAAGTTGGGACCCACAAAGCGTACGCTCTAGAAGCTGATAACCGAGCCAGTGGATCTTCTAGAAGGCTTCTACGACCACTTAATTGTTCTTTGGTGTTCATCAATGTTGCAACAAGCTTGTTTTTTTACTTATGGTGGGTCCAGTACTTTTGGCACGTTTTATTCAGTTTTGGGACAGTCTTGTCATTACTATATTTTTTTCGATTCACATGGTGACTGTTATGGTTTATATCATGATGGACTTTTGATACATTTAACATGGACATTCATCAGCATGTAATGTTAATCCTATGATATTTTTTCATTATTGCATATTCTTATTATTGTAATTTTTCACTTTTTACATCATTTTCAGCGCTACACTTGTTTGTATATGGTTTTTAGCAAAATTTCTATTTGTTGTGTTAGCTGCTTAATTTTATCTTTATTTTGAGCCAGCGCATGGTTTTTTGTTTTTTTGTACACATTCAATATAAGAAAGAACTAGAAATCTTGATTCAGAGGGATTTCGAACAGGACATCCTTAATAGTAAAGAGAAATCACATTTAATACCTAAAGCCCCACGTACTCCGGTGATTTATTACTTACCGAAGATCCACAAACATCCCACCTGCCTCCCAGGACGCCGTGTAAGTGGCATTGATTCCATCACATCCCGGGTGGTCAGGTACATAGACTTTTATTTACAACCTTTGGTTGCTAAAATGCCCTCATATAACAAAGATTTACGTCAAGTGATTAATCTATTAGCTGACTATACCCCCAACTATTGTTGGTGGTTAGTAACAGCGGATGTTACATCCTTATATACGGTAATACCACACAATTTGGGATTATTCGCAGTTGAATACTTCTTAAGGCGTGATTCAGAACTATTTGATGAGCAAATCTGTTTTATTATGGAATTGCTCCATTTTGCGGCTACCCCGAGTTATTTCTGGTTCGGGGGTCAGTTTTACAAGCAGGACAGAGGGGTTGCTATGGGGGGCTAAATATGCCCCCAGTTTGGCTAATCTCTTCATGGGAGGAGGATGTCGTCTATGCCCACCATAAGTCTCAGGTGGTGTTGTGGGCACGATATATAGACGAAATCCTCCTCCTATGGGATGGTAGCCGAGATGAACTGGATACTTTTATGGGTGAGCTAAACACCAATGAAAGAGGTATTTGCCTTAACTACGAAGCCAGCCAAATCGAGATAAATTTCTTGGATCTGAAAATTGGGGTCAAAGATGGTCAGTTTACTACGGCCACTTACTTTAAGAATACTGATCGCAACTCTTATATATCCACTGATAGCTGTCACCACGAAGCGTGGCTGCGATCGGTGCCTAAGAGCCAGTTCATACGCCTTAAGCGTAATTGCTCTAATTATGGAGAGTTTCTACTTCAGGCGGATATTCTCATTAAACGCTTCCTAGAGAATGGCTACCTTGAGACCGCTCTTAGGAACACCCTAGGGGAGGTATCTCAAATGGACAGGAAGGACCTGTTGAAGGCCAAAACACCCAATCAAGACAGAACACCTTCCATTCCTTTCATAACCACTTATTCAATACAACACAATAGCGTAGCTAAACTTATCAGGAAACATTGGCATATTCTCACTAATGATCATACTCTAGGGAGTGTGCTTCCTGCCAGACCACAAGTGATTTACAAGGGGCCTCTTCCCTTAGAGGGAGAGTGGCTCCTAATATCCTTGACCCTCCCTCCATTAAGAAAGGATTCTTTGAGAATTTGACAGGGTTTTATCAATATAAGAAATGTAGGGTATGTTCCCTTAGTGGATGCACACATAGAAGAACACATAGGTTTGTTTCTACCAGCACCTCAGTGGAGTTCGAGATCAAACCGTTCATTACATGCTCGACAGAGAGGGTGGTTTAGCTACTTCAGTGTCCATGTGGGCTACAGTACATTGGTGGGAATAAACGCCCCCTCTCTGTCAGGTTGAACGAGCATGTGACGAACATTCTGACTGGTTTTCCTAAGCATCCAGTCTCTAGACATTACCTTGAGGCCCACAATCAAAATCCTGCCAAGACGATTTTCTTGGGGATTGACAAGTACACCCCCATTGGAGGGGTGGGTCTTTGATACGTGGGATCTCAAGGCTGGAAATGGCATACATAAATTGAGAAGCTATACACCCTTTGGACTCAATGTAGAAGTAGATCTTAATGCATTCGTTGACAACTCCTAATTGCCATATGCCCATTATGTACACTTGTGGTGAACCATCGGTGGCCATGCCTATATTGGGTATGTTATTGGATTTCATCTCAGGTCCCATTTATTCATAATTTATTC
This sequence comes from Aquarana catesbeiana, assembly GCF_042186555.1. Classification (NCBI taxonomy): domain Eukaryota; kingdom Metazoa; phylum Chordata; class Amphibia; order Anura; family Ranidae; genus Aquarana; species Aquarana catesbeiana. Next base: position 421,489,716 of record NC_133325.1, on the reverse strand, counting down.
AATCATTCACATTTCTCATTAGATTAATATATTTTCTAGTTATTCATTAGCCTTTTTAATTTCCATGTTAGTTCATTCTGCATGGATTTATATAATTTGTACATTCATTTTTTATATCCATCTTTTTCTTTCTTTATTTTATTCACATTAATACATTTTTCATCAGATTAATAGATTTTTTATTCACATTAATACATTTTTCATTAGATTATTATTTTTTCAGCTTTTTTTAGTTTCCATGTTTGTTCATCCTGCATGGATTCATATAATATATACATTCATTTTTTATATTTAAATTTTTTTTCTTTTTTTCTTTTTATCTGTACACATTCAAATTAATTTCCCTTTGTGGTCATTCATGCAGACATCCTTCTCCCCTTTTTCTCCCACTAGATGGCGTAGTGGGTTTTAGTATGTCTGGTTTTATATATTATGGCCGTCATATAACATGGTAAATTTCACATATATTTTCCCTTTATGTCAGGTGTCTAACACAGATTGTTTTATTACAATTCGGTCCCAAACATAATTTAACATATCATTATGTCTCCTATCATTTCCTGGTTTCATATGGGAGATCAGGCTCCGCCGCTGATGTTTCACAACAAGGCCTGGGTCTGTTTACCTATAAATATGCAATGAGTGCGTCGCCCGTTCCCATGACGATGTCTTCGTGAGACGAAACGTACGTCGGAAGGTTGACGCGCTGACGTCATCGCTGACTACCTCGTCCCGAACGGGGGTCTATAAGCCGGCTAGCTGCTGCTATTGTCTGTTTTCATGCTTTTACCTACATTCCGCATGTAAGTGTAACTTTTAATCTCTATTAAACGTGGATTTTATTGATTTACACTATGGAGAGCCGTTGTTTTATTATTTTTTTGGGTCCTGCCTACTGATCGCCTTAGTGGATGGAGCAACCCTGTGTGTTTCTGGCTCTTCACTGAGAGGCCGTGGTGTGTCTTTACTTACCATTGAGTGTCAGGCTACCTACGAACTATCCAAAGCTTGCCGTCTGGTAAGCGTTTAGCACATACGGTGGTGGATCTTCTCACAAGTAGCTGTCTGTGTGATCGATTACCTCACTTTCATTTGGTCTGAACACTGTTTGGATGATTCCATTCACGGATTCTTCATTATTTCTATATTTTTGACTGTTGGGACTAATTTTTACCACCCTTTTATGTTTTTGTTTTTTTGGCACTCATATTGTTTATTCTTTGGGTCCATCACGGATCCTCGGCTTATATTGATCCATACAAATTTCAAATATTGTATTCACTCTTCACAGCGCTGCTCACGTTTTTATATAATTATTCTATTTGTGAATATCTCATAATTTTGAGCTGCAGCTTTTTACATTCTTTTCTTATCAGGTAGCGCGGTATACACATTTTTTTGTTTTACACGCTGGTCAATGTAGTTCCTCCGTCCTCCATGTCACCATATAAATACTGCCTCAATCCATCATGATGCTATCACAGCCTGAAGAAGGAGCACGCATGCTCCGAACGCATGCCTGCCGGCCCTGTGCCCCATGTCCAGTGACATCACAGCTGACGGGGAGACGACTGCCAGCTTGACTCAGAGCCTTGGAAACCCCTGCAGATAGCGAGACAGCAGCAGCACCCCATACCGCCAGCTATCAGGAGTACACAGCGAGTCTCCCCTTGTGACTAGCCAATAAGTTAATTCTTATTTTCATTTTTTATCTTAATATATTCATCATTAATCATTTTAATATACTGCACTCAGATGAGCGCCGCTGTTCTCCACATTATATATCTACAGAGCTTCTTCCTCTTCCACAGCTGGCTGCACCTCTAGAGAGCTATATACATATTTAACCCATCAAACTTGTTCCTAATCCATTCAAGCCTGAACTGAACTTTCCAGGGTCCAAGCTACCCCCAACCACTGGATTTTATTATCATAATCACCTTTACCTATAGTTTTGTTACCCACCCATCCATCTCTCTCCAAGTGCCACTATACCCTCCCTCTCTTCAGGTGCATATCGAGGCGCACCTGCACCGACAGTGAAGCATTCCAGTGTGAGGTGACTAGTCGGGTCACTAGGAAAGCCTGCTGTTCCAGGACGTTCGTTTGGGCCTTGACCACAGGATTTGGTGAGAGGGCATTCTGCCCATCTGCAGGGAACAGAGACACTGCACCGGAATTTTGGGGTACGACGATCCAAGGAGCAATTGAGGAAACGCTGGTCAGACCTGAAATTGAGGGTGCACGATCAGTACAGAAGGATCAGGAAAGTGCTTCTAAAAAGTAAGTATTTGTCCTGTGTTCCTATTATTATTATTACTTTAGTGTTGCTCCATGTGCTTTTCTTTACTGTTGTACAGTTTAAAATGGCAAGTTTCAGGTTCGTGGGCACAGTAATCATTCGTAGTATGTAGTTAACCTGCATCTGCCACTAATACAATGTTTTTGGCAGATGCAGGTTAACTACATTTGTTCAGGCCTGTTTTGTATTAAAAGAAGTTTAGTACATTGTTGTCTAGATGGGTTTGTAACTAAAATGAAATGCAAACTTGATTCAGTGTAAGGAGAGGACACTCAGCAGCTGTTTACACATCTGGACGCAGGAGCACTAGTGTGGGACACCAGAACACCCTTTTTAGGGTGTCCCACACAGGTGCTCCAGTGGAAACTAGGGGTGTCTCCATGTGTGAAACTTTACCAAAAAAGGTAAGTATTCCATCTTTAAGAAAGGGAAAAAATCATGTCTTCAGCTTGGAACTCTGCCAAAACAGACAATTTGACGACACTTCCAAGCAATGTTTCATATTCCAAAACTTGTCTCAAATATCTGTGTGCTAAGTATACCTTTTTGTATACACATAGGGGAGAAAAGAGTCAGGACATATGAGGACACCAGGAACCCCACACCTCCTGAAGAAGGGGAAGTCACCACACCACAACCTGAGGATGTGGATTCCGAGGTTCATGAAGTGAATGAAATAGTGACCACAACAGGTCAGTGTCTAAGACCTCAGCTTCAGGTAATATATGTATGCTTGCATATTTATAATACATGGTGGATTTTTTAATTTTAGGTGATGTGGATGTTGTGGAAGAAGAAACTAATTTCACCAGTGCAAGTGCACAAGATCCTCAAGTGCACAAGATTGGGGAGATAATGGTGTGCAATCGGCAATTAGAGAAGATCAAGGAAAACATCAATGATGTTGAAAAAAAACTCAACAACATCATTGATGTTTTAGGCAGATCTAAAACACACAAAAAATTTTAGTTTGTCGTTATATTTTTTATTTTTCAAAAAATGTTAAAGTAATTTGAAAGCCAAATTTTGAAGATGCACACAGTGTGTCAACATGTGCTATCTGCCATCACTAAATATCAATGTACGCGCTTTGTGGGTGCAACCCCTTCCTCGCAACTCAAGTAGATGAGAGGAAGGGATTACACCCCCGAAACACATCCATTGATCCCCCATGATGGAAGCTAGCACATGTTGACATTAGGCATTGGATCAGGAGGGAAATCCACATTTTGACTCCAATTTGTGTGCATCTTCAAAATTTGGCTTTTACAGGGGTGACACCACCCCATCTGATGAAGGCAAGATCAACACAGTTTTGACATACTAATGTCTGATATGGCCTTCGCTTTATCAAAGTTGAACTTTGTAAGTTCCTGAGTTGTGTATGTTATGGTTTTAAACATGCCTGTTTAACCAAAAAAAGGCTATTTCTACTGTCAAACATAAAAATGTTATACACCAAAGATGTTGGTTTGTTAAAAAACCCTTTTCATGTGAATGTGCACGGAGTAAAATGTTTCATACTCAACAATGTGTGGCTTTCAATGCTCAATACCAGTTTTTGGAGTAAGTTGGTGTTTAGAGTGGCAATGGGGGTTATTTACTAAAGACAAATCCACTTTGCACTACAAGTGCACTTTCAGTGCAGTTTCAGTGCACTTTCAAGTGGATTTTCCTTCAGTAAATAACCCCCACAGTGCGCTAAAATTTGCCCCAATCAGGCCATTTTAGGGACTCAAAACAATTAATTCATGGTGCTGAAAAGGATGATTATTTTTATCATTAATGCATTACATACATTAACAACAAAAAAAATGTGTGTGTGTAGCAGACCCACAACATAATAGTTAGCTGAAGAAGAGATTGTCACCTCATGTATCAAATTAATTACGTTTGCACTATTGAAATAAATGGCCAAAAAGAAAAGCCCATTGGAGAACCTAGGAGACAGCAAAAAGAAACACTAGCAATAAATCAAATGAAATATTAGTTCCGTTTATAATAAAAATTTATTTTAAAAATATTTCACACATTGGCTGGCATATCAATGGCCCCCCTACCCGCAAAGTACTCAAGATAATTTTGTCTCACTTCGTGGGCGCTGTGAGGGGGCAAGCCAGGACGCCAGCTTCAAGTGCCATCAAATTACTATTTGGTAATCCGGCCTCAGGCCCAACTGAGGCCACATAGTTTGTAGAGTTTTTGCGGAGATAATTGTGTAGAATGCAGCAAGCAAGCACAATATAGTTCTATTTATATTCCGCCATGTGTAATAGTGTCAAAAATAGGCGGAACCGGCTGGCTATTATTTCAAAAGCATTCTCCACCACTCTTCTGGCTCTGGCTAGCCGGTAGTTAAAAATCCTCTGGTCCGGGGTGAGGGTCCTCATGAGGAATGGCTCATCAGATGTTCACCAAGCCCAAACTCTTCATCAGCGACGAACACAAATGGAAGACCACTCACATTGTCTTCCACAGGTGGCAAGCCCAAGCCACCATTTTGGAGCCGTCTGTAGAACTCCGTCTGGGCGATGAAGCCATCATCCGACATCCGGCCATTTTTGCCCCACGTCCACATACAAAAACTCGTATGTCGCCGACACCACCGCCAACGACACAATACTATTAAACCCCTTATAGTTATAATAGTATGACCCCGAGTTGGGGGGTAGGACGATGTGGATGTGTTTCCCATCTATTGCCCCTCCGCAGTTAGGAAAGTCCCACCACTGGGCAAACTGGGATGCCACAGTCTGCCATTCCTGTGGGTTTGAAGGAAACTGTGGCGTCAAACAAGAAAAAAAAAAATTGTACTTTTGCACATAACATTGCAAGCAGATTAGACGCAAACATTCTGGGCCAACATAAATATAACATTTATTTTAAGGCGTATTTAAAGACAAAAGTATAAGGTCCACTTATCAGATTCCTCACCCCCTCTGATGGCCCATTGTAAAAATGTAGGGGGGGGGAGATGTTTTGGATCGGTAACCCTCTCCACTTCATTGAGAGCTGCATGCATAAATAATGTGTGTTACTTTGGCCAGCCCCTCCTTACTTACACTATTGGCAGCCCACTGGACAGATAAGAAGTGTCATAATACAAAAAAATGTATACACACTGTCCTAATTGAAGCACATTTTTACATTCTGCAATTACCTATCAAGATAATAGGAGAACAAAACTTTAAACAGTACCATTTGAAAGTATTCAGGACCTTGTACTACATACTTTGGTGAATTCATCCATAAACATGACCACAAAAGAGGTAGGTATAGTGTGTATGGGTTGGGCAAAGTCAGCAGATAGAGTATTGGTATCGGTTGACTTAGCAGTTGCAGGGTGGGGGGTGGGGGGGAGGGTTCCAAATAAGTTTGGGCCCCCCCAAAAAAAGCCTCTTGCACTATGCCTGAATTTAAGGACAAAAATAACATTTAAAACACATTTTAGGGGGTGTTTAGGGTAAGCATTACATGGAGCTGACAAAATACATTGTTAAGTTACTAGACTAGGTGTGTATGGTCCCAGGATAGCAAGCTGGGAGGTTAGTGAAAGCAAATATGCATGAAGGACAAAAAAGGAACTTTAAAAACTTCCAGCACACATGAGGACAAAGGGGACATTCACAGCATATTACAATCATGGTAATTAGGGAATGATGAAATAAATACAATACATTAGCATACATTAAATACATAGAATGTGATGTTAAAGGAGAAAACTTACCTTAATATAGTACTTCTGCAGGACCTGAATGATGGCAGAACAGGTATCTGGAATAATGATCTCCAGAGCCTGGGGGGGAGATGCCCGTCGAGAACTTGATGTCCTGCAGACTTCTCCCTGTTGCCAAGTACCGCAAGGTGGCGATGAGCCTCTGCTTGGGAGTGATGGCTTGCCGATTGCAGGTGTCCTGCTTCGTAACATAAGGGTACAGCAAAGCCAACAGACGGTGAAAAACGGGGTCCGTTATCCAGAGATAATTTCTGAAATCGTCAGGATTATTCTCCTCGATCTCCCGCAACAAAGGCATGTGAGAGAATTGGTCACGCTGGAGCAACCAATTCTTTGTTCATGAACTCGTTCTCGCCCTGTTCATGGACTGGGCTTGGGTCAAAGTAAGAACCCCAACACCAAGCCCCTGCACAACACGAACTCTATGATGAGTACGTACCTGCAACATGGCTAGAAAATGGTCGGCTGGTCAGAACAAACTAACGGAATGCACTGAAAATCAGAAAGGCCTGAGTAGAGCAAGCTGAAAATCAGAAACAAGCGGACAAGAATGCACTGAAAAAGAGTAACGAACTGACAGCACGCACTGAAGAACAAATACGAACCCACAAGCACAAACTGAAGAGCAGTAACGAACTGAAAAGCACGAGGCTGAAAAGCGCGAATCGTCTCTCACCAAACTTCTACAAACACAAGATAAACACGAGATTAGCAGAAGGAGCCCAAAGGGTGGCGCACTTGGTATTGAACTTCCTTTTTATAGTGCCGTTGTACGTGTGGTACGTCACCGCGTTCTTGGCGATCGGAATTTCTGACAACATTTGTGCGACCATGTGTATGCAAGACAAGTTTGAGCCAACATCCGTTGAAAAAAAATCCACGGTTTTATTGTCGGAATGTCTGATCGTGTGTATGCGGCATTAATGAGAAGGGGGACTTATTTCCACCTCCCCCTTCCCATGCACTTTTGTCTGGAGGACTTGGGATAAGTACAAGTACCTTATTTCTGGTTCCCCAGAAGCTGACACTCTTCAGTGCATGTGATGGCTTTGGGACTTTACTCAGGTTATGGAGCCTCGCTGGTAACAGGGTGAATGGCCACAGCTGTGGCCATTCACCCTGTTATCAGCGAGGCTCCATAACCTGTTTAAAAGGGTCAATCCCTTGCGATAGATTGAATAAAGTCTTTTGATCTTCCCTGGTTAAAGAGTTGTCATATTGACACTGAGCTAAGGAACAGTGGCAAATTGAAAGAGGGGAGTGCTCAGATGGCATAAATATCTTGTAATTTGCCAGCACCAGAGAAAATTTGCATTTGGCAATGGATATGAATATCGATCGATCAATTGGCAAAAATGTCTTGAAACAATAGGTGTGACTATAGGACAATCGTTCTTCCCTCACTTTTTATGGCACAAACGTTTCCCATTGAACCTCTTGGTGGGTCTAGGGGATCATTTGGAACCATGATCATTTTAAAAGGTGGTAATGTATTAATAACAAGGTCCTACAAAAGCTCCAGAAGAAGTCACGTTTGTGGAGAAACATGTATTGGCAATCACACTTTTGTACCTTGACCATTGAGTTGATTTGGCCCAAATTTTATAAATAGCTTTATACTATCTATATAATAAAAATGTATATAATTTTTTGTAATTTTGAATTTGATTGATTTTCTTGCACCTTTAAACTCCATTTTTTGCCCTCTAGGCTTACACTTATCATGGAGAGGATAGAGCACTAAACACTATTCAGCACCTAAACCAGGCATACTCAACCTGCAGCCCTCCAGCTGTTATAGAAGTCCCATGAGGCATTGCAAGGGTGACAGGTACAAGCATGACTTCCAAGGACAGACTTGTAGTTCTACAACAGCTGGAGGACCACAGGTTGAGCACCCATAAACCATAAGGGCTGTGCACAGCTGCACAATCAGAAAGTGCTGGTCACTGAAAAAATGTTAGACCTAGGGTTTGAAGCTCCATCCCACCCCAAACTTCCCAAAGCTTCTCAGCTACAGAACCATGATCAAGCTTCACTAAACCTTGAGAAAACTGCAAAGTCAATTTTCTCCACTAAAAGCAATACCCCATAGTACCTCTCATGATTGAGAGCACCGGTTGACACCAGATCGTCTTTACACCTGCAAAACTGCACTAGTTGCCATTTTACCTCATGATATGGTACTGCCCTGTCACAGTATTCCAATATCCCTTGACAAAATGAGCATTTAACCCTTGCAATGCAGGGGTCAAATGACAGGCAACACTCCAAGCTTCCTTTTTTTCTAGTTTGGAATGTGGAAGGGTACTTCATGCAGTGTCCATGTTGCTTCTTAGTAACATGGGTACTGCCCATTGGCTGCCAAAACATAGTCGTGTATCCTTACAGTGCTGGCGTAATGACTTTCCCGCGTGATGGACAGCAACAAGACCAATAAGCTGTACAAAAAGGTAGCCTGGGTCTCCAGAACAGGTGCTGCAGATGATTATGCAACCAGCTTTATATATTAACAGTCAGGGGTGACCGTCCATTAAGGGTGCCATGGACGCCGCCTCCCCTTTCCATCCCCGCCGCCACCCCCTTTCAGGACGCCGACACATGAATTACAGCCGTGATTTTTTTTTTTTTTTAAGCACCTGATTAAAGTCAGAGGCTCTAATAGGCTTCAAAATAGGGTGGGCTCCGGACGCAGAGCATTGCACTCGGATCCCACCCAGGTGTGTTAGAATAGCGAATTAATATTCGCTATTCTAACACTGAATTGCCTCTCCGCCAATCAGGAAGCACGGGTCTGATACCCGTTTTCTGATTGGCTGAAAGGACAGGCGATCCTATTGAATGCCTAGGAGGACAAGGGAGATGCATGGCAGAAGCCGTCGTGATTCACAGGAGGAGGAACAAAGCTGCCGCCCGCCGGACCAGCTGCCCACCTGCCTGCTTCCTAGATGGGGTAAATGCAGGACTTCAATGTCCCGACTGTCCTCCTGGGGGGGGGGGGGGCTTTCCACCGACCAGGGGGGGGGGGATGTTGGTTGTTTGCAGTTAAATATTGTCCTGTGTCAAAATAATAATTCCAGGCCTAATATTACTGTTTGTGAATAGAAATTTTTTTTTTTTTGTCCAAATTTGTTGGCTATTTATTTTTAGTTTTTTTCAATACATTTTTTAAATGTTTTATTTTGTTAAGTAAAAACATTACAAATAAAATTGCTGTATATATTAATCAACATTTGTAGTAACATTTAAACTGGGAGGTCACCAAGTAAATCTATAGTTCAGCCCATTCATACTTTAAATAGGGAAGGAATATTAGAAGAGGGGAAAACAGAAATATAGGATAACCAGAAATACTGATCTACACCGACATATTGCTTAAATGATTGTCCATAGTATTTCAATCTGAGGGTTAGGGTCGGTTCACACATGGGCAACACGACTTTAGCGCGACTTTGCACGGCGGCTTCGACGCGACCTCGACGCGACTTCGACGCAACTCCGACGCGACTTCGGCAAATTACGAGGCGACTTGAAGTCGCCTCCATGACAGGCGACTTCGCCTGTGGCCAATCAGCTCTCTGGGAGGGAGGGGGGGAGGGAGGGGTTTTCCCTGCAAAGTCGCTTGACTTTACAGAGAGATCCGACTTGGAGGCGACTTCCATTGATTTCTATGGTACAGGTCGCCTACCAAGTCGGATCAAAGTAATACAGGGAGTACGCTCTGAAGTCGGAGCGACTTCAGTAGTGTCTATTAAGACACTAGCGTTAACTCCCATCAAAACTATTTCTGGGGCGACTTGGGGCGACTTGAGGGCGTACAAGTCGGATCCCAAGTCGCCCCAGTGTGAACCGAGCCTCAAGGTTAAAATTTACATTCTCTTAAGTAATTAGGGGGTCTGGGATGGGATAACCAGCTGGTCCATTTCTTTCTAAAGGTGGTGGTGGAATAGTTTTTGTAAGCTAGCATCAATTCGAATTGTGCTTGGGTATTTAACCACTTGCCGACCGCCTAACGCACATATACGGCAGCAGAATGGCACGGGCAGGCAGAATCACGTACCCGTACGTGATCTGCCTCCCGCGGGCGGGGGGTCCGATCGGACCCCCCCCCCGGTGCCAGCGGCGGTCGGCATTTGACTGGGAGCGTCGGGAGGCGAGGGGGAGACCATCCGATCGTGGCCCCCCCCTCGCGATCGCTCCCAGCCAATCGGAATCCTCCTCTGCCTGTGTGTAGTTTCACACAGGCAGAGGATGTGATGTCATCTCTCCGTTTCCGTTCCAGCGCCGAGGAGAGAAGACATGTAAGTGCACAACACACACACACACACACAGTAGAACATGCCAGGCATACTTTACACCCCCGATCCCCCCCCCGATCGCCCCCCGATCCCCCCCCAATCACCCCCCCCCCCCGTCACAAACTGACACCAGCAGTATTTTTTTTTTTTTTTTTTTCTGATTACTGCATGGTGTCAGTTTGTGACAGTTACAGTGTTAGGGCAGTGAGTATTACTCCCCTTTAGGTCTAGGATACCCCCCTAACCCCCCCTAATAAAGTTTTAACCCCTTGATCACCCCCTGTCACCAGTGTCACTAAGCGATCATTTTTCTGATCGCTGTATTAGTGTCGCTGGTGACGCTAGTTAGGGAGGTAAATATTTAGGTTCGCCGTCAGCGTTTTATAGCGACAGGGACCCCCATATACTATCTAATAAATGTTTTAACCCCTTGATTGCCCCCTAGTTAACCCTTTCACCACTGATCACCGTATAACCGTTACGGGTGACGCTGGTTAGTTCGTTTATTTTTTTATAGTGTCAGGGCACCCGCCGTTTATTACCGAATAAAGGTTTAGCCCCCTGATCGCCCGGCGGTGATATGCGTCGCCCCAGGCAGCGTCAGATTAGCGCCAGTACCGCTAACACCCACGCACGCAGCATACGCCTCCCTTAGTGGTATAGCATCAGAACGGATCAATATCTGATCCGATCAGATCTATACTAGTGTCCCCAGCAGTTTAGGGTTCCCAAAAACGCAGTATTAGCAGGATCAGCCCAGATACCCGCTAGCACCTGCGTTTTTCCCCTCTGCCCAGCCCACCCAAGTGCAGTATCGATCGATCACTGTCACTTACAAAACACTAAACGCATAACTGCAGCGTTCACAGAGTCAGGCCTGATCCCTGCGATCGCTAACAGTTTTGTTAGTAGCGTTTTGGTGAACTGGCAAGCACCAGCCCCAGGCAGCGTCAGGTTAGCGCCAGTACCGCTAACACCCACACACGCAGCGTACACCTCCCTTAGTGGTATAGTATCTGAACGGATCAATATCTGATCCGATCAGATCTATACTAGCGTCCCCAGCAGTTTAGGGTTCCCAAACACGCAGTGTTAGCGGGATCAGCCCAGATACCTGCTAGCACCTGCGTTTTGCCCCTCCGCCCGGCCCAGCCCACCCAAGTGCAGTATCGATCGATCACTGTCACTTACAAAACACTAAACGCATAACTGCAGCGTTCGCAGAGTCAGGCCTGATCCCTGCGATCGCTAACAGTTTTTTTGGTAGCGTTTTGGTGAACTGGCAAGCACCAGCCCCAGGCAGCGTCAGGTTAGCGCCAGTACCGCTAACACCCACGCACGCACCGTACACCTCCCTTAGTGGTATAGTATCTGATCGGATCAATATCTGATCTGATCAGATCTATACTAGCGTCCCCAGGAGTTTAGGGTTCCCACAAACGCAGTGTTAGCGGGATCAGCCCAGATACCTGCTAGCACCTGCGTTTTGCCCCTCCGCCCGGCCCAGCCCAGCCCACCCAAGTGCAGTATCGATCGATCACTGTCACTTACAAAACACTAAACGCATAAATGCAGCGTTCGCAGAGTCAGGCCTGATCCCTGCGATCGCTAACAGTTTTTTTTGTAGCGTTTTGGTGAACTGGAAAGCACCAGCGGCCTAGTACACCCCGGTCGTAGTCAAACCAGCACTGCAGTAACACTTGGTGACGTGGCGAGTCCCATAAGTGCAGTTCAAGCTGGTGAGGTGGCAAGCACAAGTAGTGTCCCGCTGCCACCAAAAAGACAAACACAGGCCCGTCGTGCCCATAGTGCCCTTCCTGCTGCATTCGCCAATCCTAATTGGAAACCCACCGCTTCTGCAGCGCCCGTACTTCCCCCATTCACATCCCCAACCAAATGCAGTCGGCTGCATGAGAGGCATTTTCTTTATGTCCTCCCGAGTACCCCTACCCAACGAACCCCCCCAATAAAGATGTTGTGTCTGCAGCAAGCGTGGATATAGGCGTGACACCCGGTGTTATTGTCCCTCCTGTCCTGACAATCCTGGTCTTTGCATTGGTGAATGTTTTGAACGCTACCATTCATTAGTTGAGTATTAGCGTAGGGTACAGCATTGCACAGACTAGGCACACTTTCACAGGGTCTCCCAAGATGCCATCGCATTTTGAGAGACCCGAACCTGGAACCGGTTACAGTTATAAAAGTTAGTTACAAAAAAAAGTGTAAAAAAAAAAAAAAAACACATACAAAAATATAAAATAAAAAAAAAATAGTTGTCGTTTTATTGTTCTCTCTCTCTCTATTCTCTCTCTCTTGTTCTGCTCTTTTTTACTGTATTCTATTCTGCAATGTTTTATTGTTATTATGTTTTATCATGTTTGTTTTTCAGGTATGCAATTTTTTATACCTTACCGTTTACTGTGCTTTATTGTTAACCATTTTTTTGTCTTCAGGTACGCCATTCACGACTTTGAATGGTTATACCAGAATGATGCCTGCAGGTTTAGGTATCATCTTGGTATCATTCTTTTCAGCCAGCGATCGGCTTTCATGTAAAAGCAATCCTAGCAGCTAATTAGCCTCTAGACTACTTTTACAAGTAGTGGGAGGGAATGCCCCCCCCCCCAACGTCTTCCGTGTTTTTCTCTGGCTCTCCTGTCTCAACAGGGAACCTGAGAATGCAGCCGGTGATTCAGCCAGCTGACCATAGAGCTGATCAGAGACCAGAGTGGCTCCAAACATCTCTATGGCCTAAGAAACCGGAAGCTACGAGCATTTTATGACTTAGATTTCGCCGGATGTAAACAGCGCCATTGGGAAATTGGGAAAGCATTTTATCACACCGATCTTGGTGTGGTCAGATGCTTTGAGGGCAGAGGAGAAATCTAGGGTCTAATAGACCCCAATTTTTGCAAAAAAGAGTACCTGTCACTACCTATTGCTATGATAGGGGATATTTACATTCCCTGAGATAACAATAAAAATGATTTAAAAAAAAAAAAATGAAAGGAACAGTTTAAAAATAAGATAAAAAAATAATAATAATAAAGAAAAAAAAAAAAAAAAAAAAAAAAAAGCACCCCTGTCCCCCCTGCTCTCGCGCTAAGGCGAACGCAAGCGTCGGTCTGGCGTCAAATGTAAACAGCAATTGCACCATGCATGTGAGGTATCACCGCGAACGTCAGATCGAGGGCAGTAATTTTAGCAGTAGACCTCCTCTGTAAAAAGTGGTAACCTGTAAAGGCTTTTAAAGGCTTTTAAAAATTTATTTAGTTTGTCGCCACTGCACGTTTGTGCGCAATTTTTAAAGCATGTCATGTTTGGTATCCATGTACTCGGCCTAAGATCATCTTTTTTATGTCATCAAACATTTGGGCAATATAGTGTGTTTTAGTGCATTAAAATTTAAAAAAGTGTGTTTTTTCCCCAAAAAATGCGTTTGAAAAATCGCTGCGCAAATACTGTGTGAAAAAAAAAAATGAAACACCCACCATTTTAATCTGTAGGGCATTTGCTTTAAAAAAATATATAATGTTTGGGGGTTCAAAGTAATTTTCTTGCAAAAAAAAATTATTTTTTTATGTAATCAAAAAGTGTCAGAGAGGGCTTTGTCTTCAAGTGGTTAGAAGAGTGGGTGATGTGTGACATAAGCTTCTAGATGTTGTGCATAAAATGCCAGGACAGTTCAAAACCCCCCCAAATGACCCCATTTTGGAAAGTAGACACCCCAAGCTATTTGCTGAGAGGCATGTCGAGTCCATGGAATATTTTATATTGTGACACAAGTTGCGGGAAAGAGACAATTTTTTATTTTTTTTATTTTTTTTTGCGCAAAGTTGTCACTAAATGATATATTGCTCAAACATGCCATGGGAATATGTGAAATTACACCCCAAAATACATTCTGTTGCTTCTCCTGAGTACGGGGATACCACATGTGTGAGACTTTTTGGGAGCCTAGCCGCGCACGGGACCCCGAAAACCAAGCACCGCCTTCAGGCTTTCTAAGGCCGTAAATTTTTGATTTCACTCTTGACTGCCTATCACAGTTTCGGAGGCCATGGAAAGCCCAGGTGGCAAAAAACCCCCCCAAATGACCCCATTTTGGAAAGTAGACACCCCAAGCTATTTGATGAGAGGTATAGTGAGTATTTTGCAGACCTCACTTTTTGTCACAAAGTTTTGAAAATTGAAAAAAGAAAAAAAAAATTTTTTTTCTGGTCTTTCTTTATTTTCAAAAACAAATGAGAGCTGCAAAATACTCACCATGCCTCTCAGCAAATAGCTTGGGGTGTCTACTTTCCAAAATGGGGTCATTTGGGGGGGTTTGTGCCACCTGGGCATTCCATGGCCTCCGAAACTGTGATAGGTAGTGAAGAGTAAAATCAAAAATGTACGCCCTTAGAAATCCTGAAGGCAGTGATTGGTTTTCCGTGCCCCGTACGCGGCTAGGCTCTCAAAAAGTCCCACACATGTGGTATCCCCGTACTCAGGAGAAGCAGCTAAATGTATTTTGGGGTGCAATTCCACATATGCCCATGGCCTGTGTGAGCAATATATCATTTAGTGACAACTTTGTGCAAAAAAAAAAAAAATTGTCACTTTCCCGCAACTTGTGTCAAAATATAAAACATTCCATGGACTCAACATGCCTCAAAGCAAATAGCTTGGGGTGTCTACTTTCCAAAATGGGGTCATTTGGGGGGGTTTTATGCCACCTGGGCATTTTATGGCCTTCAAAACTGTGATAGGTAGTGAGGAGTAAAATCAAAAATGTACGCCCTTAGAAATCCTGAAGGCAGTGATTGGTTTTCGGGGCCCCGTACGCGGCTAGGCTCCCAAAAAGTCCCACACATGTGGTATCCCCATACTCAGGAGAAGCAGCTAAATGTATTTTGGGGTGCAATTCCACATATGCCCATGGCCTGTGTGAGCAATATATCATTTAGTGACAACTTTTTGTAATTTTTTTTTTTTTTTTTGTCATTATTCAATCACTTGGGACAAAAAAAATGAATATTCAATGGGCTCAACATGCCTCTCAGCAAATTCCTTGGGGTGTCTACTTTCCAAAATGGGGTCATTTGTGGGGGTTTTGTACTGCCCTGCCATTTTAGCACCTCAAGAAACGACATAGGCAGTCATAAATTAAAGGCTGTGTAAATTCCAGAAAATGTACCCTAGTTTGTAGGCGCTATAACTTTTGCGCAAACCAATAAATATACACTTATTGACATTTTTTCTACCAAAGACATGTGGCCGAATACATTTTGGCCTAAATGTATGACTAAAATTGAGTTTATTGGATTTTTTTTAGAACAAAAAGTAGAAAATATCATTTTTTTAAAAAATTTTCGGTCTTTTTCCGTGTATAGCGCAAAAAATAAAAACGGCAGAGGTGATCAAATACCATCAAAAGATAGCTCTATTTGTGGGAAGAAAAGGACGCAAATTTTGTTTGGGTACAGCATTGCATGACCGCGTAATTAGCAGTTAAAGCGACGCAGTGCCGAATTGTAAAAAGTGCTCTGGTCAGGAAGGGGGTAAAACCTTCCGGGGCTGAAGTGGTTAACCTGGATATAACCGTAGATAGATTAGGTGCTTCCCTAGATTTCCACAGACTTGCTATTGCGAGTCTTGATGCTATTAAAATGTGAACCACAATTGTCCTGTATATTATAGGATATTTATCAAGGTTTATACCTAATAAAGCTGTAGCAGGAGTAAGCGTGTGATATCTGCTATGAAGAATGGTACTGAATTCCAAAAGCTTTTCAGGGTTTTACAACTTATGCCACGCACACACGAGCGGACTTTACGGCAGACTTTGCCCGGCGGACGGGATTTCGTCGGTCTTTGTTTTCTCAAAAGTTGGACGGACTTAGATTTGAAACATGTTTTAAATCAATCCGTCTAACTCGAGTCCGGTCGAAAAGTCCGCTCGTCTGTATGCTAGTTCGACGGACAAAAAGCCACGCTAGGGCAGCTATTGGCTACTGGCTATGAACTTCCTTGTTTTAGTCTGGTCGTATGTCATCAAGTACGAATTCGACGACTTTGGTGGATTGTGTGTAGGCAAGTCCGTTCATTCAGAAAGTCCTTCATAAAGTCCGTCGAAAAGTCCGCCGGGCAAAGTCTGCCGTAAAGTCCGCTCGTGTGTACGCAGCATTAGAGTATGTAGACGGTTGCCAGTATGCTCATTACATCTCCAACAAATGTCGGATGAGGATGGATAGATTTTTGATAATTTGTATATGGAGTTAAATACCATCTGTTTGTTATTTTTTTGCACGTTGTCCCAGTGTTCAATATATGATTATGATTTATTAATTATTTGAAAGGATTTTTTCTATTGATCCCAAGAAAATTCTTGTTCTAAATCTTTCTCCCATTTCATCATATGAGCATTTTTGTTATTTGGATGGGAGGACAGTAGATCATAGAAAAGGGAAATTCCTTTCCTATTTTGGTCCTTTTGGTAAGTAAGATACTCCCATACTACTGATGGAAATTCTATCCGGTTATTGGGATTGAAATCCTTTAAACATTTACATTTTTCAAGCTTACTCATAATTACAGCCTTGAAGTTCATGGGTAGATTTTTGTATAAATGGTAGCCTTGTTTGATCCAATCGTTTACTGATAAACGAATCCTACAATAATTTATTACTTCTGTTGGGAGAAATACTTTGGATTTTATTTATATATTTAGTTTTAGAAAGGATGTGTTTCCATGCTAGTATTGTGGCATTAATACTTAGTAGATTGGGTGTGAATACTTTAGGAAGTACGGCATTAGCTATTGCTAGGGCGTAGAGATCATAACTTTTAGTAGATTCTTTTTCTATATTTAACCATATCTTGTCTTTCGGTGAGGTGAGCCAACATTTCATCTGGTCTAATATGGATGCATAATAGTAGTTCTTAATGTCTGATAGATCCATTCCTCCAAAAGATTTATTGGTAGTTAAAATTGAAAATGCCACTCTGAGTTTCTTTTTATTCTATATTAAATGTTTAAGCTAAGTATTCAATTGTGTGAAAAATTTGTCCGGCATTGGGATAGGGAGGCATTGAAAATAGTATAGAATTTTTGGTAAAGTTTGCATGTTAAATGCAGCTATTTTACCGACCCAGGATAAATGGGTTTCCTGTATATTTTGCAGATCTTTGTTAACTTGTTCTAAAAGGGAGGGGAAATTTGCCTCATAAATTTTTGTTGGATTTTAAAGATTTTGTAATATGACACCTCTCTAAATTTTTCTAGTAATTTTTGTACTGATGGTAAAGATATTTCAGGCTTGGTTAATGTCAGTATAATGTCATCAGCGAATAAGCCTAATTTATGCTCATCTCGTCCTATGGTAATTCCTTTGATATTTAGGGAAGTTTGTATATATTCCGCTAATGATTCTATCGCTAAGGAGAATATTAGTGGGGACAATGGGCAACCCTGTCTGGTACTGTTTGTTAAAGTGAAATTTGTAGACAACATACCTGACGTAAAAACCTTTGCAGTGGGTTGAGTATATAATGCCATAATGGCATAATGTATAAAGCCCTGAAAGCCAAATTTGGTTTTTGATATATATTCCCAATGCATTCTGTCAAATGCTTTTTCAGCATCTAATGCTAGGAGTAGAGAGGGCATTAGTTTGTTCTGTATTAGATTGATTCGTTTCAACATCCTTCTAGTCAGGTGCTTGTCTTCCTTTGACGAAACCTACTTGGTCAGGTTTAATAAGTGAGGGTGTTATGTTAACTAGTCTATTGGCCAATATGTTTGCATATATTTTAAGATCGTAATTTAATAATGATATGGGTCTGTAATTTAAGGGGGATGAGGGGTCTTTTCCTGGCTTTGGTAATGTTATTATTATGGCTTCCAGTAGTTATTTTGAGAAGGATTTTGAATTTGCTGCTTGATTAAACATTTTTGTGAGGATAGGAACCAAGATTTCTTTGAAGGCCATAAGATCCTGGTGATTTATTTTTTTTTTTGGTAGCTCATTTATGACCTTTATAATTTCTTCATTTGATATTGGGTCAATATTGGGTAAATTAACATTATCTAGAAATGCTGTTATTTTGTTGATGTTAGGTTGGGGAGTGTCTTTGTCATCCTTTAAGTTGTATAATGCTTCATAATACTGTGAGAATGTATCAACAATCTCTTGAGGATTAAGTATTACCTTGCCTGAGTTGTGATGGATTAGTTTATGAATTTTATTTTTTGATGTTGGCGTTGCCTTGGTTGAGAGGCCAATAATTTACCTACTCTGTTGCCTTGAGAGTAATATTTTAAATTTCATTTTTTTAGCTATTTGTCATGATCTGCAGTAAGAACAGATCTGAGTCCGGCTCTTAGATTACTAAGTTGGCATTCTAGATTTATGTCTTGGGGGCTCTTGTGAATAGAACATTTTAACAGAAAAATGATCATGAGCGTTATATCTTTTTGATTGGTGGCAGGAGAAAAAGCTACTCTAATTTTTATATCACCATATTACCTTTTTAAAGAGGATTTCCACCCAGGGGGCCCATGAAAAAAAAAAAAATAAATAAATAAAAGTCAGCAGCTACAAATACTGCAGCTGCTGACTTTTAATTGGACACTTACCTGTCCCAGGGTCCAGCGATGCGGGGGATCGAAGCCCCGCTCGTCTCCCCCTCTGTTCAGCGGTGCCGGCATTGCAACTGTGGGTGCCGGGCTGTGGCTTCACAGCCTGGCACCCACTGCGCATGCGCGAGCGGCGCCGCACGCCGTGATTGCCCGCTCAGTCACCTGGGACCTGTAATGGGTCCCAGATGATTGACAGGAGGGAGGGAGCAGAGCGGAGCCCTTCCTGTGCCGAGGGGGAAGTGATGTCACCAGCCCAGGCACTGGAAGGGGCAGACTACGAGGGACCCCCTAGCAACAGGCATTTAGAGGTAAGTTAAAAAAAAATATCCAAATGTTTTTTTGTTTTTTTTTTAGGATTTTTTATGTATTTTTATTTTTTTGGGTGGAACCCCACTTTAAGACACAATCACAGTTTATTAAATAAATTCAGTTTCTGAAGTTAAAGTGGTTGTAACCCTAAAAAACAACAACATAATCCTGTCCTTTTAAGGCGCGAGATATAGCACAGTGCTTTTGCCATGTCATGTGTCCCTTTCTATGTAGTACAATACCTAGCTAATCCTGCCTGTTCCTGTCTTCCTCTCTGTAAACTGACCAAGTTTTTTATGGCTGCTGATCTCTGATAGTGTGGTCAGTTTACATGCTTTCGTCATCCAGCTAGCTCCTCAGTGTCGCGGCATCTCCCCCTCTCCCCCTCCCTCTCTTCCTGTAGTCTGTGTGAGAGTCAAGCTCCTCCCTGCCCCTCTACTCTCCTGCCTGTGTAATTCTATTCCTTGCAGCTGTTCCAGTGCTTGTAAAGTAATGAAACATGTATTAATTATTTTGATCCTCTCTATTTTAGGTCCCTGTTCAGTACAGTGTGTGTGTTTTCCTAAAATTATATTGCTAAATACCTTCTTTGTAGAGCCCTGATGTCCTGTCATGTGACCTCCCTCTGCTAGCTTGCATTCCTCAGAGGGAAATCTCAGCTCCTCCTACTGTACTCACTTACTTGAGAAAGGAAGCAGAGGGCATACCTCCCAACTTTTTGAGATGGGAACGAGGGACACCTAATAGCAAAAGTATGTATGCATAGGACACACACCCTGCCACGCCCCCTTAAAGGGTAATTATACAAAAGAATGATTAGTTAAACCCACAAGTGCTTTTTTTTACCGCTACTATTCCTTTATATTGGCTTCTGAAATTTACAAATGCAGCAATTTAGAAATTGGATGACAGGTTTAGCACTGGGAAACACTTTTTGAAAGATAAATAGTGCGTTTTATATACAACTTTAGAAATCAGACCAAAATGGGGGACACATGAGGAGGAAAAAGAGACAGAGGGACTTTGTTCCATATCAGGGACAGTCCTTCAAAATCAGGGACAATTGAGAGCTATGGCAGAGGAAGGTCACATGACAGGACAGCAAGGATCTGCAAAGAAGGTATTTAGTATTATAATTTTAGGAAAATACATACTGTACTGAACATGGACTTAAAACAGAAAGAATCAAAGTCATTAATTCATGTGACTTTACAACCACTTTAATTATTAATGCTGAATTTTAGTATATATATATATATATATATATATATATATATATATAGTGGGAGATTAGCTCATGGGGATCACCTTTTCTGGGAAAAAAAGGTCAGCGTGCAGGCAATTTCATTAAAATCTGGCGGGTGGCCAGGTTTATTTAGCAAAGGTTTGCACAATAATGAAAACAAACAAAAAAAAATAGTAAAGCAAACCCTTGCCGTCCGGCGCTAAACTATACAGCAGACTTCCTCTCTACATGGTGTGGGGCTGGTCCCCGACACCCACAAAACATGTGGCAAAGCAAATCTTTTAAAGTTCAAACATAGCTCTCTCTCTCAGATTCCCTTCTGCGTCTCAGGCCAGAGCTCTCCTGTGCTGTTAAAGTCCACCTGCGCGTGGACTCAAGTGGACCACAACATCCGGACCAGAACCAAGCCTACCACAGAGGCTGGAAAAACCTGGGCCGGATTCCGATTCAGTTTCCTACCACAGAACGCATGTGAGGTGAAATATACCGATTATCCATTATCTCACCTTGCATACTGTCACATATCCTCCCCCTCTGCACAAACCCCTGCGGCTGAGCAATTGTCCCAAGCATACAGTGCATGCGGGAGAGGGCGTCCACATTGTTTTGGAGCATTCCCGGCCTATGCTCTACTGTAAACTTAAAGGGCTGTAAAGCCAGGAATCATCTTGTCACGCGGCCATTTTTCTCCCTGTTGTCACACATCCATTTTAGGGGAGCATGGTCGGTGACCAGCTTAAATGACCTCCCCAACAAGTAATACTTCAGGGAGTCTAAGGCCCATTTAATAGCAAGACACTCCTTCTTGACAATGGCATAATTTTTTTCATGCTTGTTGAGTTTTTGGCTCAGGTATACAACCGGATGCTCCTCACCATCTCTGTTCTGGGATAATACAGCCCCTAGGCCCACCTCAGAGGCGTCTGTGTGTACCACACACCCCTTTGTGAAGTCAAGGGTCACCAGCACCGGTAGTACACAAAGGGCCTGCTTCAGGATTCCATTTGACCATGTCGGGTATAAACCGTCTGTAATACCCCGTGATGCCCAGGAAAGCCCAAACTTGTTTCTTGTTTATTGGTTGAGGCCATTTTTGAATTGCCTCAGTCTTATTGGTCTGAGTTTTGACCAGTCCCCAGCCAATAATGTACCCAAGGTATTTGGCCTCCTCCAGGCCTGTGGCACATTTTTTTGGGTTGGCTGTGAGACCTGCTTCCTTAAGAGAATCTACCACTGCTTGTACTCAGGGCAGGTGCGATTCCCAATCTGGGCTGTGGATGACCACATCGTCCAAATAAGCGGCTGCATACAGGCGATGTGGTCTCAAAGTTTTGTCCATCATTCGCTGAAACGATGCAGGGGCCCCATAAAGACCAAAAGGCATCCGCTTGTACTGAAACGAGCCCTCGGGAGTGGAAAAGGCAGTCTTCTCCTTGGCAGATTTAGTTAGGGGTATTTGCCAATAGCCTTTCGTTAGGTCTCGGGTTGTTATGTAGCGAGCCTGTCCTAACCTGTCCACAAATTCGTTGACCCGAGGCATCGGGTATGCATCGAACTTAGACACACTGTTGAGTTTCCTAAAATCGTTACAAAACCTGATAGTACCATCGGGTTTTGGGACCAGCACTATGGGGCTTGACCAATCACTGTGGGACTCTTCTATCACGTCCAACTCTAACATATTTTTGATTTCCTTCGCGAATGCCTCTCGCCTGGCCTCTGGGATTCTATATAGCTTTACATTTACGCGAACCCCAGGTTCCGTCACTATATCATGCTGGATCATCTTGGTCAGTCTGGGTAAGGGGGAGAAAAAGTCTCTATTTTTGTATACAATCACCCTAATAGGGTGGCCTCCCCTTCCCACATTTCTTTGGTGACATCTAGCAGCTCCCTGGGATTGTAAGGTACCTATGATAGGTAGTGTCTGAAGTAGAGCTTGTGTGCTGAGGATTCAGGCGAAAACTTAGTCAGGCAGATCAGGTTGGCAACAGATCAGGCAAAGCGGTACACAATCGAAATCCAGAGAGTGGTCAGGCTGGCAAAGGTCATACACGAGCTGGCGGAGAAGTACAAAATCAGCAGGCTAGAGAGTAGTCAGGAATTCAGGCAGAAGTTCATATACGGTATTTAGAGTCACAAAGCAGTCACAACACCCAGGGAGCACTGAGAGATCGGAAGTGCTGCTATTTATGGGCTGCTTTCATTGTAGATTGTCCACAGCTGGCAGCAGGTGGGGCTAGTGAGTCCAAGGTAATACATCAAACTGAGAGAACATAGCCATAACTCCAGAGCTCTTCTGTGGCACAACAAGCAAGACTGCAGCTGTGGGACCAGGAACATCCCGGTTCGAATACACCCAGGTACGTGACAGGGATGTCTACCATACAAGCGCTCAAAGGGAGAATAGCCAAAGGGAGAATAGCCTGTGGAACCTCTCGTATGGCAAACATGAGATAGCAAAAAATCCCAATTTCTCCCATCTTTGTCAACCACCTTTTTCAGCATACTTTTCAAAGTTTTATTAAATCTTTCCACAAGATCATCCGTTTGGGGGTGGTAGACAGAGGTACGGAAATGGGAGATTTTGTATAATTTACACAGTTCCTTGGTAGCCCTGGACATAAATGGGGTGCCCTGATCGGTTAAGAAGCCTTTTGGGATTCCCACTCGACTAAACACTAACTCCTTGGCGATAGCTTTAGTGGAGGTGTTACGCAAGGGTATGGCCTGAGGATAGCGCGCTCCATAGTCCAGGATTACCAAAATATGCAGGTGACCCCGGGCAGACTTCACTACCGGCCCGACCAGGTCCATGCCAATCCTCTCAAAAGGGACCTCGATTATTGGTAGAGGGACAAGGGGACTGCAAAAATGGGACGACGGTGCCGACATTTGACACTTGGGGCATGATTCACAGTACTCCCTGACATCTGCATACAACCCAGAAAAATCTCTGGGTGATTCTCTCCCTGGTCTTTTCGATAACTCCCATTATATGACCATGGGCCAGGTCTAGCACCACGCTATGGAAGGGTTTGGGAACTGTTTTACCTCGTCTTCTCTGTGTTTTACCACCCGATACAGTAAATTGTTTTTAAGGGCCATGTAGGGGAAAGCCACCCCCCCCGTTAGGATCCACCGGTTCCCCATCCACCATCTTAACGTTTTCTCTGGCTCTCATGAGGTGACATCTCGCAGTTGCTCGGTACAGAAATCCTCTCTCCTGACCTCTAAGTCGGGTACCACGTTCTGGCTACTCTCATTGTCAGGGTCAGAGATGTTCTCCTGTTCGTTACCTTCAGGCTGGGAGCTAGCTTCCAGGTCCTCCGGCTCCCCAGCCATGACAGGGAAAGTAAGAGGATCTGAGTAGGCCTTTTGAGGTTCTCCTGTCAGAAATGGGGTCAACAGACCAGCCCACTGTTCTTTTGGCCATCCTTCATGGACAGCGACTCTCTCAAAAGTCGCAAGGTATGCCTCAACATCATCGGCAGGTGTCATCTTCTGTAGGTGGTACGAGGGACATACCAATTTTGGTTCCACTGGCACAGGAGGTGCAAACCCCTTTTTCAATTTCACCAGAGCAGTGGCGGCTGGTGCTCAAAATTTTTTTGGGGGGGTGCAAACAAACTGAAAAATTCTGAAAAAAAAAACCCATCAATTGCAGCCTCACTGTACCATCAATCGCAGCCACTGTGCCATCAAACGCAGCCACTGTGCCCATCGATTGCCGCCACTGGACCATCAAAAGCAGCCACTGTGCCCATCAATTGCCGCCACAATGCCATCAAACGCAGCCACTGTACCATCAAACGCAGCCACTGTGCCCATCAATTGCCACCACTGTGCCATCAATTGCCCACACTGTGCCATCAAACGCAGCCACTGTGCCCATCAATTGCCGCCACTGTGCCATCAAACACAGCCACTGTGCCCATCAATTGCCGCCAGTGTGCCATCAAACGCAATCACCGTGCCATCCAACGCAGACACTGTGCCTATCAATTGCTGCCACTGTACCATCAAACGCAGCCACTGTGCCATCAAACGCAGCCACTGTGCCATCAAACGCAGCCACTGTGCCCATCAATTGCAGCCACTGTGCCCATCAAATGCAGCCACTGTACCATCAAATGTAGCCACTGTGCCCATCAAAGCAGCGACTGTGCCATATCAAATGCTCCCACTGTGCCCCATCAAATGCTCCCACTGTGCCATATCCAATGCTGCCAGTGTGCCATATCAAATGCTGCCAGTGTGCCTCCCGCCCACCGTCTGCACTTACCCTGTCTCGGTGGGACAGCTCCTCGTTGCTCCTCGATGTCTTCTTCCATCCTCTCTTCCCGTCCTCTGCTGTGATTGGATGCCTGATAGGCGTCCAATCACAGCGCCTGTCGTTTCAGCCAATCAGGTGACGGGTAACAGATCTGAGCACCTAATTGGCGGAGAGGCGGTGTAGTGTTAGGAAAACGAATATTCATATGCTTTTCTAACACAGCTGAGTGATCTATGAGCACCCACCATAATGCTCGCAGGTCACCTTTTTTGATGCCTATTAGAGCCTATGGCTCTAATCAGGTGCTTCAAAAACACCCCCCTGCTGTAATTCAGGCGCCCGGTGCCCAAAAAGGAGCCGGGCGCCTGAATAGGGGGTGGCAGCGACGGCCATCTGGCGGGCGGCCAAGTTTATTTAGCAGAGGTTTGCACAATAATGAAAACAAACAAAAAATAGTAAAGCAAACCCTTGCTAAACTATACAGCAGACTTCCTCTCTACACAGTGTGGGGCTGGTCCCCGACACCCACAAAACATGTGGTAAAGCAAACCTTCTTTTAAAGTCCAAACATAGCTCTCTCTCTCAGATTCCCTTCTGAGTCTCAGGCCAGAGCTCTCCTGTGCTGTTTAAAGTCCACCTGAGCGTGGACTCAAGTGGACCACAACATTCGGACCAGAACCAAGCCTACCACAGAGGCTGGAAAAACCCGGGCCGGATTCCGGTTCAGTCTCCTACCACAGAACGCATGCGAGGTGAAATATACCGATTATCTACTATCTAACCTTGCATACTGTTACAATATATACTGTATGCATGTATGTGTATATATGTATGTATATATATATATATATATATATATATATATATATATTTGGGTTACTGCATCTAACACATTTTTATTTGTAATGGTGTGCATCTCATTATCTCATTGCCTGCATGCTGCTGGCTGCTGCTTCTTTTCCCTTCAGCACTTCCCTCCTAGTTGCTGGATACTTAATGGACATTTTTGGACGCTGTAATAGTAAACAGCAGGTAATAGGGATACACACCATTACACATAACTAATGTGTTTGGTGTAGTATTTCAGCCCCCCCCCCCCCCCCCCCCAAAAAAAGAAAAACT
This sequence comes from Aquarana catesbeiana, assembly GCF_042186555.1. Lineage (NCBI taxonomy): Eukaryota > Metazoa > Chordata > Amphibia > Anura > Ranidae > Aquarana > Aquarana catesbeiana. The sequence goes on along the minus strand of NC_133325.1, from coordinate 421,463,804 downwards.
GAAATATTGTGTAGTTCCACTTCTTAAGCACTAGGTGGCACAGTTTACACAGGCCAAACAGGCCAAGTGTGTTTTTTGCCAAATATGTCTTCAAGATTTCTGGCCAAAAATAAGATAAAATGAATAGCACATTAAAAGATTAAATAACAAAACCAGCTTTTACTGTACAATTCAGCTTTAATCTAGAGATTTCCCCAGCAGAACTTTTTTCTGGTGCTAAATGTGCTCAGTTTGATGACCAGTATCATTCAACCCACTTTTCTGAGCTCAGGTTTTTCCTGGATCTGCAGCCAACCTGAGCTCATCTCTCTGTCACTTGCCTGCTCTTCCTATCAAAATGTTTATTGTCATTGCATAAACTGACTGGCCCTTAGTGCAGCTTCTTCCTCTTACATTCCAGCCCTTTTGTACAGGGACTGCAAGAGGCTGATACCAGATCAAATTAATATACTTAGGCCCCTTTCACACTGGGGCAGTTTGTAGGCGTTATTGCACTAAAAATAGCGCCTGCAAACCGATCTAAAACTGCCGCTGCTGTTTCTTCAGTGTGAAAGCCCGAGGGCTTTCACACTGAAGTGGTGCGCTGGCAGGAGAGAAAAAAAACTCCTGCAAACAGCATCTTTGGAGCGGTGAAGGAGCGGTATATTCACTGGGAAATCAATGGGGCAGCGCGGCTATGCGAGCGGTTTTAACCCTTTTTCTACCGCCAGCGGGAGTTAAAACCGCACCACTAGCGGCCGACTACCGCCGCTAAAACGACGGTAAAGCGACGCCCCCACCACCCCAGTGTGAAAGGGGCCTTACACTCCTTGTATTTTAAAAACACACCTAATAATGTATTGATTACAGAGCTACAATAATGTGTGTCTTTTATATCTGCCTAGAATTCAACTTTAATGAGAGAGGCAAACAGAGCAGCAATTTATCAAGGCAAGTAGGCAAATGCGGATCCACTGCTGTTTTAGCTTTCTTTGTTTAAAGTGGTTCTAAAGGCAAAAGGTTTTGTTATCTTAATGCATCCTATACATTAAGGTAAAAAACCTTTGGTGTGCAGCAGCCCCTCTAATACTTACCTAAGCCCCATCTCGATCCAGCGATGTTGCACGAGAGCCTCAGCTGTCCAGGACTCTCCCTCCTGATTGGCTGAGACACAGCAGCTGAGACACCGGCTCCTGAGAGAGGGGGATTGGGGCCTAGCTGCCTCTCCATGTCTGAATCGACACACAGAGCAGCAGAGAAAATTGCTTGCTGTGCTGGGGCATGAGGGAGGGGCCAGGAGTGCCAGCGAGGGACCAGAGAAAAGGCGGATCTGAGCTGCTCTGTGCAAAACCACTACACAGAGCAAGTAAGTAAGTAATTTTTAAAATTAGTTCTGGGCATATTAAAGCTTATAGGCATGGAATTGTCAAACAAATTACATGGTGGGTGTTTGGATCTAAAATAATAATGTTTGGTGGTGAGCAACAGTTTTAATTATGCTTAACCACTTCAGCCCTGGAAGGTTTTACCCCCTTCCTGACCAGGCCATTTTTTGAGATGCGGCATTGCGTTGCTTTAACTGACAATTGCATGGACGTGCGACACTGCACTCTAATAAAATTGATGTCCTTTTTTCCCCACAAATAGAGCTTTCTTTTGGTGGTATTTGATCACATCTGTGGTTTTTATTTTTGCGCTATAAACAAAAAAAGAATAACCGACAATATTTTTAACTTTCTGCTATAAAACATATCCAATAAAAAAATGTAAAAAATCTCATTTCTTTACCAATTCAGGCAAATTTGTATTCTGCTGCAAATTATTGGTAAAAAAATCCCCAAAAGCGTATATCGATTGCTTTGCGCAAAAGTTATAGTGTCTACACTACACTATTTACTAGTAATGGCGGCAATCATCAATTTTTAGCGGGACAGCGACATTGCGGCGGACAAATTTGACACTAAATGACACTTTTTGGGGACCAGTGACACCAATACAGTGATCAGTGCTAAAAATATGCACTCTCACTGTATAAATGACACTGGTAGGGAATGGGTTAACATCAGGGGTGATCAAAGGGTTACGTTTGCTCCTAGGGAATGCTTTCTAACTGTGTGGGGGCTGGACTGACTGGATGAAGAGAGACATCTGTGTTGCCGATTAGCAGGAAGACAAGACCTCTCTCTTCCTCTGACAGAACAGCGGTCTGTCTTGTTTACAAGGGCAGAAAACCGTTCTGAATCTCCTACATACGATCGGCGGGTCCCCCGGACCCGCTGATTGTCTCCCGCTGTGAAAGGGCAAGGCCACTCGGTGATGTAACCAGGTGATCCCGCCCCCTTCTGATGTCATGTGACGTCACATGACATCAGAAGGGGTGGGGTCACCCAGTTACATCACCGGGTGGCCCCGCCCTTGCCTATATAAGAGCTGTCAAAGTGAAGAGAGAGCAGTTGGCGGGAGGCTTCCCATGGAGGCAGAGCATTTTAATTTTTTCGCTATTTTCGGGTCTGTCGGGCAGTGTGATTGACAGTGGATTTACATCGCAGCACACTTTTTTTTTCTTTTAACAAAGGGTTTGTCAAAAACTGTCTCTTGTGTTTTTTTTTATTTTTGACACTTTTGTGATAAATGGGTAGGGGTACAATGTACCGATACCCATTCACATGGGGGGGGTGGCAGGATCTGGGGGCCCCCTGTGAAAGGGGGTGTCCATATTTCAATAAGCCCCCCTGCCCACAGACCCCGACAACCACTGGCCAGGGTTGTCGGGAAGAGGCCCTTGTCCACATCAACATGGGTACTAGGTGCTTTGGGGGGCACCTTGTCCCTATGCTTTTCACCTTATTTGATAGCTCACATGACTGCTTGACACTCTCCTCCCCCGATCTGATAACTACAGCGGGAAGGGCTGGGAATCCCCCGCTGACATAAACCGGGAGGAGAGGAAGAAAGGAGGATAGCAGCAGACGGTCACGCGAGCACCCAGCGGTGTTATGAAATTAGGTACAAAGCTACATATTTTTTATAAAGTACGTATACTGGGGCACATAACTTAAACTAACACAGTGGATTCTAGGTATAAGACAGTTATTTTAGCAGCAGGAGGGGAGGGGTGGTGAGTAGATCGGCACAGACTAGCTGACAGGCAGGGAGGGAGGGGGAGAGAGAAGAAACAGCAGGATGACGGAGGCACGTAAACTGACCATGGTATCATGGATCAGCAGTCATGATAAACGTGGTCAGTTTACAGAGGGGAGGGCAGCACCAGGCAGGAGCAACCAGGTATTTTAAATTATACAAAGGGACAAATCACACAGCGCATGCACTGTGCTGTTGTTCAGGCTTTAACCACTTGCTGACCGCCTAACGCAGATATACTGTGGCAGAATGGCACGGGCAGGCAAAATCACGTACCTGGTACATGATCTGCCTCCCGCAGGCGGGGGGCGCTTCGCACCCCCCCCCCTGGTGCCCGAGGTGGTTGGCTTTGTTAGGGGAGCGATCCAGGCTGAGGGCGAGAGCACTCATTCGCGGCCACCCCCTTGAGATCGCTCCCCACGAATGAGATTCTTCCTCTGCTGCTGTATAGTAAACAGCGGCAGAGGAAGTGATGTCATCTCTCCTCGGCTTGGTATTTTCCGTTCCGGTGCTGAGGAGAGAAGACATCGATATGAGTGCACAACACTACACACACAGTAATACACACCAGGCACACTTTTCACCCCCCATCACCCCCCGATCACCCCCTGATCACCCCCCCCCCCGTCACAGTGACACCAAGCAGTTTTTTTTTCTGATTACTGCATTGGTGTCAGTTTGTGACAGTTAGTGTGGTAGGGCAGTTAGGGTTAGCCCCCTTTAGGTCTAGGGTACCCCCCTTACCCCCCCTAATAAAGTTTTAACCCCTTGATCGCCCCCCCCGTCGCCAGTGTCACTAAGCGATCGTTTTTCTGATTGCTGTATTAGTGTCACTGGTGACGCTAGTTAGGGAGGTAAATATATAGGTTCGCCGTCAGCGTTTTATAGTGTCAGGGACCCCTATATACTACCTAATAAAGGTTTTAACCCCTTGATTGCCCCCTAGTTAACCCTTTCACCAGTGATCACCGTATAAGTGTTACGGGTGACGCTGGTTAGTTAGTTTATTTTTTATAGGGTCAGGGCACCCGCCGTTTATTACCTAATAAAGGTTTAGCCCCCTTTTTGCCCAGCAGTGATATAACTTAGGTTTTAGGGTCAGATAGGGTCTGCGTCGCCCCAGGCAGCGCCAGGTTAGCGCCAGTACCGCTAACACCCACGCACGCACCGTACACCTCCCTTAGTGGTATAATATCTGAACGGATCAATATCTGATCCGATCAGATCTATACTACCGTCCCCAGCAGTTTAGGGTTCCCAAAAAACGCAGTGTTAGCGGGATCAGCCCAGATACCTGCTAGCACCTGTGTTTTGCCCCTCCACCCGGCCCGGCCCAGCCCACCCAAGTGCAATATCGATCGATCACTGTCACTTACAAAACACTAAGCACACATAACTGCAGTGTTTACAAAGTCAGGCCTGATCCCTGCGATTGCTAACAGTTTTTTTGGTAGCGTTTTGGTGAACTGGCAAGCACCAGCCCCAGGCAGAGTCAGGTTAGTGCCAGTAGCCATAGCACCCACACACGCACCATACACCTCCCTTAGTGGTATAGTATCTGAAAGGATCAATATCTGATCCGATCAGATTTATACTAGCGTCCCCAACAGTTTAGGGTTCCCAAAAACGCAGTGTTAGCGGGATCAGCCCAGATACCTGCTAGCACCTGCGTTTTGTCCCTCCGCCCAGCCCTGCCCACCCAAGTACAGTATCGATCGATCACTGTCACTTACAAAACACTAAACGCATAACTGCAGCGTTTGCAGAGTCAGGCCTGATCCCTGCGATCGCTAACAGTTTTTTTGGTAGTGTTTTGGTGTACTGGCAATCACCAGCGGCCTAGTACACCCCGGTCTTAGTCAAACCAGCACTGCAGTAACACTTGGTGACGTGGCGGTCCCATAAGTGCAGTTCAAGCTGGTGAGGTGGCAAACACAAGTAGTGTCCCGCTGCCACCAAGAAGAAGACAAACACAGGCCCGTCGTGCCCATAATGCCCTTCCTGCTGCATTCGCCATTCCTAATTGGGAACCTACCACTTCTGCAGCACCCATACTTCCCCCATTCACATCCCCAACCAAATGCAGTCGGCTGCATGAGAGGCATTTTCTTTATGTTCTCCCGAGTACCCCTACCCAACGAACCCCCCCAAAAAAGATGTCGCGTCTGCAGCAAGCACGGATATAGACGTGACACCCGCTATTATTGTCCCTCCTGTCCTGACAATCCTGGTCTTTGCATTGGTGAATGTTTTGAATGCTGCCATACACTAGTTGAGTATTAGCGTAGGGTACAGCATTGCACAGACTAGGCACACTTTCACAGGGTCTCCCAAGATGCCATCGCATTTTGAGAGACCCAAACCTGGAACCGGTTACAGTTATAAAAGTTACAGTTACAAAAAAAGTGGAAAAAAAAAACCACAAAAAATATATGAAATAAAAAAAAACAAAAATAGTTGTCGTTTTATTGTTCTCTCTCTCTCTATTCTCTCTCTATTGTTCTGCTCTTTTTTTACTGTATTCTATTCTGCAATATTTTATTGTTATTATGTTTTATCATGTTTGCTTTTCAGGTTTGCAATTTTTTATACTTTACTGTTTACTGTGTTTTATTGTTAACCATTTTTTTGTTTTCAGGTACGCCATTCAGCTGCAGCGCAGATTTATTTATCTTGACAGCAACAGCCTTTGCTCCCACGATATATAAAGCCGTGACTCCAGCGCTGTCGGAGGTGATATATGCCGAAGCATGGGGGCAGCAGGGGCGGAGGAGCAATTTGCTCCTAACTTTTGGGGCGGATGCCCCCATGCTTCGGCATATATAAATGGTGCATGTATGCCCATCATTAGAAGGGGGTGGATGAAGGGAGGTATTCTAATGGTGGGCATACCCACCAATCAATCTCTTTTTTTTCGTTCAGCCCACAGGCTGCATGAAAAAAAAAAGATTACAATATATGCCCAACAAGGACCAGCAACGTACTGGTATGTTGCTGGACTTTGAGTGGTTATACCAGAATGATGCCTGCAGGTTTAGGTATCATCTTGGTATCATTCTTTTCAGCTAGCGGTCGGCTTTCATGTAAAAGCAATCCTAGCCTCTAGACTGCTTTTACAAGCAGTGGGATGGAATGTCCCCCCCCCCACCGTCTTCTATGTTTTTCTCTGGCTCTCCTGTCCCAATAGGGAACCTGAGAATGCTGCCGGTGATTCCGCCAGCTGACCTTAGAGCTGATCAGAGACCAGAATGGCTCCAATCATCTCTATGGCCTAAGAAACCGGAAGCTACGAGCATTTCATGACTTAGATTTCGCCGGATGTAAACAGCGCCATTGGGAAATTGGGAAAGCATTTTATCACACTGATCTTGGTGTGGTCAGATGCTTTGAGGGCAGAGGAGAGATCTAGGGTCTAATAGACCCCATTTTTTTCAAAAAAGAGTACCTGTCACTTCCTATTGCTATCATAGGGGATATTTACATTCCCTGACATAACAATAAAAATGATAAAAAAAAAAAAAAATGAAAGGAACAGTTTAAAAATAAGATAAAAAAGCAAAAAAAATAATAAAGAAAAGAAAAAAAAAAAAGCACCCCTGTCCCCCCCTCCTCTCACGCAAAGGCGAACGCAAGCGTTGGTCTGGCGTCAAATGTAAACAGCAATTGCACCATGCATGTGAGGTATCACCGCGAAGGTCAGATCAAGGGCAGTAATTTTAGCAGTAGACCTCCTCTGTAAATCTAAAGTGGTAACCTGTAAAGGCTTTTAAAGGCTTTTAAAAATGTATTTAGTTTGTCGCCACTGCACGTTTGTGCGCAATTTTAAAGTATGTCATGTTTGGTATCCATGTACTCGGCCTAAGATCATCTTTTTTATTCCATCAAACATTTGGGCAATATAGTGTGTTTTAGTGCATTAAAATTAAAAAAAGTATGTTTTTCCCCGAAAAAATGCATTTGAAAAATCGCTGCGCAAATACTGTGTGAAAAAAAAAAATGAAACACCCACCATTTTAATCTGTAGGGCCTTTTCTTTAAAAAAATATATAATTTTTGGGGGTTCAAAGTAATTTTCTTGCAAAAAAAAAAAAAAATGTTTTCATGTAAACAAATAGTGTCAGAAAGGGCTTTGTCTTCAAGTGGTTAGAAGAGTGGGTAATGTGTGACATAAGCTTCTAAATGTTGTGCAGAAAATGCCAGGACAGTTCAACCCCCCCCCCCCCCCAAATGACCCTATTTTGGAAAGTAGACACCCCAAGCTATTTGCTGAGAGGCATGTCGAGTCCATGGAATATTTTATATTGTGACACAAGTTGCAGGAAAAAGACACTTTTTTTTTTTTTTTTGCACAAAGTTGTCACTAAATGATATATTGCTCAAACATGCCATGGGAATATGTGAAATTACACCACAAAATACATTTTGTTGCTTCTCCTGAGTACGGGGATACCACATGTGTGAGATTTTTTGGGAGCCTAGCCGCATACGGGACCCCAAAAATCCAAGCACCGCCTTCAGGGTTTCTAAGGGTGTACATTTTTTATTTCACTCCTCACTGCCTATCACAGTTTCGGAGCCCATGGAAAGCCCAGATGGCACAAATGCCCCCCCCAAATGACCCCATTTTGGAAAGTAGACACCGCAAACTATTTGCTGAGAGGTATGGTGAGTATTTTGCAGACCTCACTTTTTGTCACAAAGTTTTGAAAATTGAAAAAAGAAAAAAAAAATACATTTTTCTTTTCTTTCTTCATTTTCAAAAACAAATGAGAGCTGCAAAATACTCACCATGCCTCTCAGCAAATAGCTTCGGGTGTTTACTTTCCAAAATGGGGTCATTTGGGGGGGTTTTGTGCCATCTTGGCATTTTATGGCGTTGGAAACTGTGATAGGTAGTGAGGAGTGAAATCAAAAATTTACGCCCTTAGAAATCCTGAAGGCGGTGCTTGGTTTTCGGGGTCCTGTACGCGGCTAGGCTCCCAAAAAGTCCCACACATGTGGTATCCCCATACTCAGGAGAAGCAGCAGAATGTATTTTGGGGTGTAATTCCACATATGCCCATGGCATGTTTGAGCAATATATCATTTAGTGACAACTTTATGCAAAAAAAAAAGTTTGTCATTTTCCCGCAACTTGTGGCAAAATATAAAATATTCCATGGACTCGACATGCCTCTCAGCAAATAGCTTGGGGTGTCTACTTTGCATGACCGCGCAATTAGCAGTTAAAGCGACGCAGTGCCAAATTGTAAAAAGTGCTCTGGTCAGGAAGGGGGTAAATTCTTTAGGAGCTGAAGTGGTTAAAGGAACAGGATCAATTTTTTTTTTTTTTTTTTAGAGTAACTGCTTTAAAAGTAAAAAAAAACAATTTAAATTGCAGGTAAATAGAGTTCCTACCAGCTTGGTTTTCGTTGTAAAAAACATTATGGGGACCCACCCAAAAAACTACCAGACCCTTAAATGGGTTGGTCTGTATTTCAGGAGCCCTTTAGGGGGCCCCTATGCCTTTAAAAAAAGAAGACAACCAGAAAATTGAAACTACGGGGAAATGTATTTTTTTATTCTAAAACTGTCACTTTTGCTTTCTACAGAATGACAAAAAAATTATGGGTTCCCCCAAAGTAAGTGCCAGAACCCTTATTTTTGATGAATTTCTGTTACCAAACCCTCATCCGAGCATGCAGCCTGGTTGGCCAGTAAAGGAGGGAAGATAAGCGTGTGGACCCTCTCCACCTGCACCAAACCAGGCCACATGCCCTCAACATGGGGAGGGTACCTTGCCAGATGGGACCCTGTTGCAAAGCATCTCCATGTTGGTGAGGACAAGGACCTCTTCCCCACAACCTTGGCCCAATGACTGTGGGGGACTCAAGATACTGCCCTCTCTACGTGTATGAGTAAGGGGTAAATACATAAGTACATTTAAACAGTAAACAAACATACCACACACAAGTCTTTTATAAAAAAATAAAAAATCCCATTATGTTAATTCCTTGACAATCATGTTGTCCGGGGATAGTAAGTGATGTCAGCCTCCATCCCCGTCCCTTTGTTCACATTCAGCTGTCACCTGGGGATCCCAGGTGGGGATGCGTCATTGGATGTCAGGAAGGTCTGGCTTGATGGGTTGCCTTTTTTGTTTCACAATTTCTCCAACCACCAGACAAGCAAAATTGTAAGTCAATTCTACTTTGGTCCAAATCCAAAGTACAGCCCTTCTGTATACATAGTCACCAGACTGAGCTGGCTGTATTATGCCAGGTTCCAATCCCTGTGAGGCACACAGCAGTTTACAGTCCCTCAACTCAGAAAGCAAGCAGTGCATGTATTTTTTTTGTAGTTTATTTGCTGGTCTAACTTGGATAGGGTGCGGATGAGCCTTGGAATGCTCCAAACTAGCAGATATACAATAATGGAGGACACTTCAAACTGTGTTGTCTTTTCCGTATACAGCCACTCTCTTGTATTCAGCATCTGGTGAACTACAACTCAGGGGACCCCTTTGCAAAGGTAAAGCCTTAGACAGTCTCTGGAATCTTTTAAGCTTGTACTCACTGTGCCTTGGTTACTTCCATGCTTTCTTTCAGTACCAGCCGGCCTCTGTACTGGTTGCTGGTCAGATCCTCTGTTGGCTTCCTGCACTGCTTTTCAGGGACTTAAGACATGGGTCTCCCAACTCCAGTGTTAATTGTGATGTTAAATATTGATTTAGTTTTAGTCAAAGTCTTTTGACTAAAATGCCATTTTAGTTTTAGTCGTATTTTAGTCATCTGAATTGTTTCAGGTTTAGTCATATTTTAGTCGACTAAAATCTCCAGTAAGTTTTAGTTGACTAAAATCTCCAGTAAATTTTAGTAGACTAAAATTCAGTTCAGTTAAACTGCAATGCATTATTTAAGTATTTCTTTTGAATTGGCAAACCCATTATATACTCCTGGAGTAAGAACATGTTATTATTTATGGTATTAGAGTTTGAACATGCACTACAGACACAGATATCGCCGTTGTTATATATAACGTCTTTATAAATAAGATGTTTCATAAACAAACAAAAATATTGCTTTTTGACAAATAGAAGTGCAACTTTAAACTATAAAAAAAACTGTAAACTCTATTGGCTGTTATGCCATTGCACACATTACATGAATATATTATCAACATTAACCTCTTTGAGTTGGCAACTCCCAGCCCTTTAAGGGGTTTAGGATGCTGGGAGGCCAGCCGCAGTTTATGGTCATGTGACCGTCGTGTTCGGCTGTCACGACGGTCACAGGATCAGAAAGCTTCTGATCGCAAGCAGCGATCGTGACCTTTTTGTTAGCCGCTGGTAACTGTCCCGGGAGCGAGCAGGGCATACGCTCTCGACACAGCTATATTGTCATGGTTATGCAATAGTGTTGTCTATCAGCTTACCTGTTTCCTTGTGTTCATCTCTAAAGACCAGCTGACTCTCACCTGACTGCTTTTATTAACTCTCCTCTAGCACGGCTCCACCCCAGCTCCTATCAGAGAACTCTTTATTAACCTCTGCACTGCAGGCCAGCCCTGCTGATCAACCGTTGTGTGTTTGGCTTCCTGTTCCTGCCTGCCGTGTGCTCTACATTTGTTTCTGTTACCGACCTTGGCATGTTCTCTACTATTCCTGTCTGCTCATGACCCTGACCTCTGCCGTGTCCCCAACTATCCCTGTTTGCCTGTGACCCTGAACCTTGGCGTGAACTCTGTTGTCTTTGTCTGCTTGTGGCCCTGACCTTGGCTTATTCCTTTACTATCCCTATCCTCCTGTTGCCTACTGTGGGTGTGAGCTGGGGGACCCTGGGGGTCGCGACCTGGAGCCAGTTGCAGCCCAGTCCATCCTCACCACTAGAGGCTCTGGTGAACACCTGCTGGCTCTTAGACTCCGCGCCCCAGGGAATCCTACACTCTAACCCCGATGGGATCAGTGTTGGTGTCCCAGCGGCCCTGCCTTCCTTACCACCCGGACTCCCATCTGCAGCAGTCAGCCGTAGGGTCCACTGCCTTGTGGTGCACTCCTGATCCCAACAGTGTGTCTCTGTCACCCAGCCTCTAGGTGACCTGGCATATATACCATCAATTCATGCAAATATGCGGCATATTTGCAGTCCGCAGGTGCCAATGGGTTATATATTAAGAAAAAAATATTAGAAAAGCCTTTTTCTTAGTTTGTTTTCTTTCAGCAGCTTAGTAGATGCCCCCTACATATTTTTATGTGGTAGTGAAGTGTTAATTTTAACGTCAAATTTAGATTTAGCTTTAGCCATAGTCTTTTGACTAAAATGCCATTTTAGTTTTAGTCGTATTTTAGTCAATTAAAATAGTGTTAATTTAAAAATATTTTCTTCCACAAAATGAACACTGCCTAGCCCTAGGCTGGAGCTAGAACCCAGATAGATTTCTTCTAAGCTGCAGCTTTCAGCCCAGAGGGCCTTAAGCTGGGTCTTCTGCCATAGGAACAGGGACACTCTGCTGTTCCAGGCCGCAGCGGATTTAAAGACACCTCAGCCCCCTACCGGCCAATATTCCTGCCAGGGATTGGCAGAGTCTGCATGAATATGTAGGTGAGGGTCTGCCTCCTCCACCCACTAACTTCTAGAACCTACCAGAATCCAGGGGAAAACAGAAGAACTTGCAAGCAGCAGAACCCAGAACAGCCAAAAGCATTTGAACACTGCTCCTCTCCTCTATTACAAAGGAGCCAAAAACTACATTTGCCTCTGTCTTGGCAACCTAGCTAGGAGGGTGCTACAGCCAAATTCATTATTTGTTTAACTATTATCAAACACTTACTTTATATTTGTTAAATGTTCCAATTCACATATTGCAAGCTTTTTTGAACAATTTCAAGCTGCTTATAGGGTATGTATAAATCTGCTCTGATAGAAACAACTAGCATAAAATATTTTAATATGATTTTTTATTATTTTATAAGTTAATATTATTATTTATTATTTTCTATGTGAATAGGAACACATAACAAACATATAGTGGGAGTTTCTCAAATTTGACTGAAAAAGTGGAAATACATTTTAAAGTTATTGTAAAGTTTTTTTTGTTTTGTTTTTTAACAAACATGTCATACTTGCCTGCTCTGTGCAATGGTTTTTCACAGAGCAGCCCTGATTCTTCTCATCTTGGGTCCCCTACAGGCTCTCTGGGCACCTTCTCTGTGTGCCACCATAGGAAGCCACAACATTTTGTGGCTCATATGTGGGCTGGATCCAGAGCCACCCTCTTGACACACGCAGTGTGGCTCGGCCCCGCCCCCTGCTCCCCCATTTTTGAATTTGATTGACAGCAGTAGGAGCCCATGACTCCCGCTGCTCTCACTGGATCCAGTGAGGAGGGAGAGAGCAGCAGGCACAACGCTGAATCAAGATGGGGCTTAGGTAAGTATCGGGGTTGGCTACAGTAGGTTTGCTGGGCTGGCTAGTTTTCCATAGTTTAGTAGAAGCTGTTATAAATACAATATCATTATTATGAAACAGTTTTTACATTCTCCTTGACTATATTTGTTTTAGGCCCCTTTCACATGGGGTAGATTCCATTCCAATCAGTAGGGGATCAACTCACAGATTTCCTGCTGATCAGAGCAGAGCGGGCTGATGACACATCTGTGTCTGCTCAATTTCTGCAGAGCGGACATAGACAGAGCCTGCCGGCCAGGTGTAAACAGACAGCGCTGTTTGTTTACACCCGACTACCCTCTGATTCAATCTGCCTAAACAGAAGAGGAAGGATCCCCTTACATTTTTTTTTTTTAGCAGACTGGATCGAACCCAGAGGTAGTCAGCTGTAAAGGAACACAAGCCCGTTTACACCTGCCTGTTCATAGGGATTAGTGGACTTTCTGATTAGGTCCACCTGAAAAACTGACAGGTAAACCTAATCGGAACATCCGTGTGAAAGGGGCCTTTCTGTGTTCTGTTTTCACTGTATATCTAGAAATCTAAACATAAGGTAAGAGCAAACTTAAACAGTGTAAACATTGCCTTTACTTTTAAAAGCAGCACTCCAGAAATGACTTGTACTGCATACCTACATTTGTCCAGCTTGAGAAAATGTAAGTAAGCATTAAAAATATCTGATGGGCTACTGAGGTAGCTGAAAAATACTATAGTAGTCAGCGCTATGACAGTGATAGCCACAATGTTCTCAGTCCTGCTCAGGTTCTATGCAAATGACTGCCCCACTGTACACTGACCAGAGGGGATAGTTTGCTCTGCACCACTATCATTCATAGAACTCCTTGTATTTTTTTTCCTGAAGTAAAAGGTTTTCTTTGATCACATGAGGTGGAGCTTGTGACATCACTGCTCCTCTTCTTCACTTTATCCAATCAGAGTATAGCTTGTATTCATGGAAAGAAAATCCAAGGCTTTCAATGAATAGTGGCGGTGTCAAGCGAGCGACACTGTAGTCATGGTGCAGTGGGGCAGCCACTTGCATAGAACTTGAGCAGGATCCAAAAGAGTGCAGCCAAAAAGAAAACCTGTATTGAGGGAACATGTATGCTGCCGTTGCTGACCTTTCCTTGTGAAGATGCTACCTGCCTTAATCTAACAGATACACTGCATCCAAAGATACACATAGCGTGGCTGGACCATGCCCCCCCCCCCCCCCCTCCCTTCTCATAGGAGCCTATGGCTCCTGCTGGTGACTGTGTGTCTTGTGAGATTAGGAAATGGAGGGAAAAGGTTGACGCTGGATCATGAGAGGAGTCAGGTGAGTGTTTAGGGATGGTGGGGGGACTAGTAGTGGTGAGTTTATTTAGCTTAATGTAGAGAATTCATTATAGTAAAAAACGTTGTGACTTTGGAACCACTTTATTTAATAATTTAATCAACTTCAGTTGAAGGGACATGTAAGAAACTTTTCAAACAACCAGCAGCTACAGCCAGTAAGCTACAGCTACTGATCAGTGTATTCCGACAGCGGTACCCAGCGGAGGGGGGGATTCATCCACCCACCGCTGGATAAATGAAAAAAAGTAACTGTGTGTAGACAGTCTTATTTTCATACAGAAAAATTTTAAAATTACTGCGCTGTCATAAAAATCAAGAGAAAAAACAGTGAAACGATTAAAGTAAAATTGAAATTAATATGGAAACACAAGCTGCAACTTTCTGTGAGATACATACATTAATCAACAACTTTCAATACTAAGTTGCGCTATAATTTCCATATAAAGTGAATCCTGTGCAGTACAAATGAATGTAATAAACTCCTATAAAGTGAATATCATGGATAAAAATGTATCAATCAGCACACTATAAATAGTCCATTCAGTTGATGGTAGATCTCCGATGTGAAATTAACACGCAGTACACCAAGGAATTGTGATGAGAAAAGATGTAACTTCCACCTATTACGGGAGATCACACACGCTTCTGGCTTAATACCCAGCCCGGGCCTTTAAGATATGAGGCAATGGTCCCAACGTGTTCCCAGATGTTATCATTCACAGGTACATGTTGCCAGATAATCCCCATGAGCAAATAAAAGCTTCCATAGTATAAAATCTTTTGGTAGTTTTGTTAGATAAAAAGTATTGAACTTTTACTTAGACGAACAAAATAATGCAGTAAAACTCCGAGCCGGACGGCCAGCTCTTGATTGCAGCCCGTTACTCCTGGACCTGCGTGAACGCGGTGACGTCAGCACGTCGCTCCTCGACGCGCTGACGTCACCGCGTTCACGCAAGTCGTCCCGGTCACTGCAAATTTTCAAATGAGGAACCAGCGACAACTGAATAAGAGGGAGATAACCCTCACTTCCTGTTGGAAATTTCCTCTCACTTCCTGTTGGGTCTACAGGATAGGAATAGGAAGTAAAACTCTTTTTTTTCTAATTGAACACAGACAGCAAAAAAAACTGGTCAAGCTTTATATATTCCCTGCTCTATCCAAAAAAAGTTATACTTTATCTGTTATATATTAACTACTTGCCGACCAACCCTGCGCGAATCGCCATAGCTGTACAGCGGCCGCTTTAAGGGGTATAGGGGGCGTCAAAGCCAATGTGCGTGGCCAGCGGCCACAATGTCCACCCGCGATCTCTCCTGAGAGAGACATAACGGGAATCTGTCAATGTAAACAGACAGATCCTTGTTCTGTCAGGGAAGTAGAGCGAGATCTGCTGTTCCTAGTAATCAGGAACAGCAATCTCTCTCTCTACTCCCAGTCAGTCCCATCACCCCCCCCAGTTAGAAACACCTCCCTAGGGAACACTTAACCCCTTGATCGCCCCCTAGTGTCAACCCCTTCCCTGCCAGTGACCATTATACAGTAATCAGTGGCTGTTTTTAGCTCTGATCACTGTATAAATGTCAATGGTCCCAAAAAAGTGTCAAAAGTGTCCGATCTGTCCACCTCAATGTCGCAGTCTCGCTAAAAATTGCAGATCGCCGCCATTACTAGTAAAAAAAAAAATAATAATAAAAATGCCATAAATCTATTCCCTACTTTGTAGACCCTATAACTTTTGCGCAAACCAATCAATATACACTAATGCCCTGTACACACGGTCGGACATTGATCGGACATTCCGACAACAAAATCCATGGATTTTTTCCGACAGATGTTGGCTCAAACTTGTCTTGCATACACACGATCACACAAGGTTGTCGGAAAATCCGATCATTCTGAACGTGGTGATGTAAAACACATACGTCGGGACTATAAACGGGGCAGTAGCCAATAGCTTTTGTCTCTTAATTTATTCTGAGCATGCGTGGCACTTTGTGCGTTGGATTTGTGTACACACGATCGAAATTTCCGACAACGGATTTTGTTGTCGGAAAATTTTATAGCAAGCTCTCAACCTTTTTGTGTTGGAAATTCCGATAGAAAATGTGTCATGGAGCCCACACACGGTCGGAATTTCCGACAACAAGGTCCTATCATACATTTTCCTTCTGAAAATCCGACCGTGTGTACAGGGCATTATTGTGATTTTGTTTACCAAAAATATGTAGAACACATATTGGCCTAAACTGATGAAGAAATTAGTTTTTTAACATTTTGTGGGGGATATTTATTAAAGCAAAAAGTAAAAAATATTGTTTTTTTTTTTCAAAATTGTCAGTCTTTAAGGTAAATGCTTAGACACCAAATGGCAATAAAATATTATACTTTTTATGTTTCCTAGGTTTTGATTGTCTATTTTGGGCTAAAAAAGAAGCTTTTATTGATGCATTGCTATCCAAATCTGAAACTGATTGTAAGCAGTGTATTACACCAGACAAAAATACCTAGGGATAACATGCAGCTCCAGACTTCTCTGATACTAGCTAATGCACTTGTGTTTTTACAGCAAACCTAATTAAAACTATTAAGGAGAAATCCAAGGGGTAAAAAAATCGTTGACATACACTGTCTCCATTTATGTGGGGACAAAGGGTCACTGTGTTGTGTTGGCCTTTCCAAACACATCTTCTAGGAAAAAGTTCCTTATGCCCCCATTTAAACAAATATGAAAGACTATGAAAAATATTATTTGTTACATTTTCTTCTGCATCTAAAATGCCAATATTTTCCTTCAGGCATTTACGTGCCTTTCAGAATGTGCCCTTATTAAAATAGAGTGTTAATTTTAGGTCCCTGTAGGATGAATTCCTGTGTACCTTTAAAGAGCAGTTTCCCTCTTGTTACTGAAGGTGACCTTTTTCAGTTTTATGTGTTTTTATTAGAAAATCTTGTTATACATTTATCTTTTAAATGTATGGTGCATGTGAACGTCAAGGTGGGTGTTTAAATATAATGCCATTTTTAACTCATGAATGATCATGTTGTAATTTTGTTAACTTGAAAAAATATACATACTTTTATCTATAATCTTGTGTGGTTTTAGTGAACAATTTGTCACATTATTCACGGTTGGAGGGGTAACAAAAATATCTGTAAAATACACATTTTGGCAGCTTAAAGTATAACTAAAGGAAAAACTGAAAATTTTCTATTAAATACTTACCATAAGTTTTCCTTTCCTGATGGACTCCATGGCAGCATAACCCCACTTCCTCTCCACTCCTACAGGACCCCACTCCCATAAACTTTTGCTCAGAGCCAGAGGCCGTGTTTTGTTACTAGCCTACTGATGACACTGGGAGGGAACGTTTTCTGCCATGAAGTCCATCAGTAAAGTAAAACAACAGTAAGTATTTGATAGAAATTTTCAGTTTTCCTGACAGACTCCATGGCAGCATACATATGGGAACTAACTAGCTATACACCCTATGGGTGGGCAATGCTGAACCAAAGGCTTTAATTTGTACAGTCAACAGACAGGACCTTCAACCAAAATAAACAGAGGATAAAGAAGCAGACTCTACACAATAATGAGCTATAAATTAATTGATTGAGGACCACAAGGCCTCTCTACAGATTACATTGGGAGCCACATGCTGCGAAGCTACCCAAGACGTAGACACACTCCTGGTCAAGTGAACAGTCACTACCTCCAAACCCTCCGCCCTGTGAGCCTGTCAGAAGGCCTGGACGACCCATGCCGCAATCATCCAATCATCCTAGATGAGGCACGTTTCCCTTTGTTCTTTCCGGCAAAAAGAATGAACAGGCATTCTAAAAGCCTAAAGGAAGCTGTTGCTTGTAGATATAACTTCACAATATCTGAGAGATTCCTAGAACCAAAGAAAAGGCAATCTTATACATAGTTAATGTGGGAACACTAGTGTAAAGCAGAAACCTCATGTAGCGGTGTAGTTGCCACTAGTAACAGACAATCCACTAATTCACCCCGCTGCCAGACTTCATACATCACTTGCAGAGACAATGAACAGTCTTTTTCTGGTTTTGTTTTTGTTGTTTTATTGGGGGTACAACTTGGTTGTGGAAAACTTGGTTGGTTACCGCCGACCGTGTGGTGATAAAGACATTGCCAATGACCGTGTAGAGGAAAAGTTCCTTCACAGCTCTCCCTGGGCCTCCTCCTGGTACAACTTGGTTGGGGAAAGGGTATATGGGATGCCCATAGAATCTTTTAATTGCCACTATTTTAAAGATTAAGCACGATAGCACATAGTTAGAGCCAGAATAGGTGATGTGCATATATTATGAGTATGATCTCCTCCTGCATCCCCATGCAGACTGTTGCTCCTCCTCTGCTTAACTCCCGCAGACTATTCCTCCTGAGAATTCCCCATCCATTACCATGTAAAGGATGAGGACATCACTCTTGACCGTGATGGTCCCAGAACTCCTTCTCCTCCTGCACAAACTTTTTTCCACCTGCACAAACTTCTTTCCTCCTGCACAAACTTCTTAATACTGAGGTTAAGTAATGTCACATCTTCTTCTCTTGAGTAATAAGGACCCACTATGAATAAGTCCCAGCAGGCTCGCTGCTACTAAGCCTGAGGCCTGCAGCGCCTCTCCCTGGAGGCCTAGTAGTTTAAAAGCATTTTTAAGGATGATGGACTACTGTTCCCAGCCAGCCCAACTTGCAAATCCTGTGCCCTCAGGCCACATCGATTTGACACAGATCCCCACAGTCTCTCCTCTGATCCAGGACTCCTCATCATTCAAATGTAAAAGATGAAGACTTTGCTAATGACCATGTAGAAGCAAAGTTCCCTCAGAGACTTCCTGGCACATCCAGCCCTCCACTGTGGTAACACTCACAGACCTTCCACTGCCCCGAGTTCTTAATGAGGAATTTGACCGGACCATACGTTCCAACAGCTTCACCTGCCCCTCTGCTCCAGGAGTTCTTTACCACTGACCGTGTGGTGATAAAGACATTGCCAATGACCGTGTAGAGGAAAAGTTCCTTCACAGCTCTCCCTGGGCCTCCTCCTGCAATCGGTACATGTCCCCCAGATGGGGATGCCCTCCTGCTGCTGCCTAGTATTCCATTCCTCACTTTACTCAGCCGACATCTCCCCCCCAGTGGCATGTTACCTCAGCTTATATAGGAGGACCGCCCCCTGCCAATACCAGATAGGGATTGGTCAGGGCTCCTACATGAGCTGCCTGCCACTCCAGTTCTAGGCCCAGCCCCTCTTTCAGAATATTCTCCCTGGAAACAGGGGAGGCGCCTCAGAACTGGAGCACAGGTGGTCAAACCCACTGCTACTCTGACCACTCCCAGCCCCCAGATCAAACAGACAGGCCTAGCTTGCAGCACAGGCCTGCCTAAATTTGCCTGTGCTGACAGTTCCTAGTAAAAAATCTATTACTAGCACCTACCTAATGCTAGAGTGTGCTACACTCATATACACTTTGACACAGGTGTCTATTCTTTTTTTTTTTTTTTTACACTTGCTACGTCACTCATAGTAGCGCAGAAGTCTGATTATTGTTGTGTAAAAGAAAAGGAACTGCTGAGAGTCAAACTCAGGATTCCCCATTTACTAGATAGGGACTTTATCCAACTAAGCCACAACGTGACCTCTCTCACGTCCCACTCACTCTCAAAAGAACTTTAAGAAAGGTTCTCCATGGCTGATGCTTCAGTTTCTGGGGCTTTTTATGCCGACATAAAAGCCACGAGAAAGGCAAACTTGACAGAGGTCTTAAACGGAGACAGCCCTAGAACACTCTGCTTCAATTCCAGAGAGGGAATCGAAAACAAGAGGAAGATTCCCTTTGGGAAGCCTCTGCTTAGTATGAGGTCTGAGCCTAGTTGCTCCCTTAAAGAATTGTCAGACAGACGTATGCTGACAATTGCACTCTGAGGGAGCTGACTGATAGGGCCAGATATAAATCTGACAGGAGGAAGCCCAGAATATTTTGAACTTCACGATCATTACATGATCCGTCAGCAGCAGACATGTATTGCACAAACTTTGACCAGATTCACCCATAAACTTTGTGTTCACTCTCCTAGTATTCGTGAGAGTGAAGATGACTCTGAAGGAACCAGACCATCAAACGCCATTGTGCTGCACATGGATATAGAATTGCACCCTGTGACTGAAGGTCTGGCCTGAGGGGAAGGAGCTCTGGGTTCCGGTAGTTAAGCTGTGCTAGCAAGGGAGACCTTGGCCTATTTGGCCAATAAGGCATCACTGCCTCTACCTCCACAATTTCTGTTCTGAGTCTTCATAGAAACTCCATGATATATGGAACTGGAAGAACCACAAAGGTCCTGCTGCATTTCCATGATCCATCAGGGCATCTATCCTGAAGCCTTGGAGATACTGGCCCCACGTATAATACTTCTCCAATTTCTTGTTGCACAGGGAGTCGAACGGATCGACTTCTGGACTGACCCCCAGGGACAAAATTTGCCTGACAACCTCCACATGGAGAAACCATTTGTTGTTGTGGAATTGGACTCTGGAAAGAAAGTCCGGTAGAATATTCTGGACTCCGGAGACATAAGCCGCTGAGATGTTGGCTAGAATCTTCTGAGCCCAAGACATAATTGGCTTGTAGGGTGCAGAAGGCTGCCCATAGTTTCGGAATGTTCAGCACAATCTTGTGAAGCTGACAGCCCCACCTGCCTTGAGCTATCCCCAATAGGCAGTAAGCCCCCATCCCATATTGCTGGCATCGGATGTGATTGTCAACCAATAAATGGGGCAATGGAGTGGCAAATGGGTAAGTTTCTCTGTTGCAGCCACCAGGGACTCTCTCTCATGACTGCGGTTATGTAGATGACCTGAATTCTGTTTCCTGGCTCCCACTGCTAGAGAAACCCCTTCTGGAAGAGCCGCATTCTCCAGAGCATCCACTTGACCATCAGATCCATAGACACCATAGTGCCGATAATTTTAGACACTGAAAGGCACGCAGGTAGGAAGAAACCAGGGCCAGAAGTATTCTGTTCCAGAGCATCGGGATCCAGAGGCAAAGCAATGGTCCTCTTGATTATATCGAACTAAACCTTGAGGTACACAAGAGACTGAATGGGCTCCAGGTGGCTCTTTTCCAGATTCAGCAGCCAGCCACATTTGAGGAGCATTGAACAGACCTGAGCTCTGGGCTCCAGCAGCTGCCCTCTGTCTTGAGATAGTAGGGGAAGGTCATTCAGGTAATGATGCAGGCGTATGCCCTTTGTTTTGATAAAAACTATATAAACCAATGAGACCTTGAAAAACATGTCGAGCGATGTTGAAAGCCTGCATGGTAAACAAGTGAGCTGGAGATGGTCTTGACCAGAGGTGAACCAAAGAAACTTGTGGAAGACTTCTACAATGGGCACATGCATGTAAGCATCTATGGAAGCAAGCCAGTCACCTGGCTGGACCCCTATAAATCAGGGACAATGTCTCCGTCTTGAACTTCTTCTTTTGATAAAAATTGTTTTAGGTGCGTGTGGTCAATTACCGTCCTCTGCAAGCCGTTCTTCTTCTTCATGACCATAAAGAGGGGCAAGTACATGCCCTGAAAACTTCCGCATTCTGAGACTGGCACAGTAGCACCTTGAAACACCAGAGACTTTACGTAATACAAGAGTATGTGCTTCTTTACCTTGGAGTGAGGAAAATCTGTGGAAACTAATCTGAGGTGAGGTGGACATCTAAAGGACCATGCGTGTCCTGAAATTATCGCTTTGACGTTCCAATAGTTTGAGGCCCAAACCCAGCTTCTCGAATAACCGAGGGCAAGTTGTTTTTTTAGCAAACGTTTGAGGAAATATCTGGCCTCTTCACAAGCTCTTCCTAAAATCCTGACCTGGTCTGTAAAAGTGTGCAACCCCCGCACACTCTGAACTTTGTCTTCTTGATTGTGTTGTCTTCTGGCCTAGCAGGTGCTGGTCCTGAGGCAAAACCTCGACTTGCCAACTGTGGCCCGAGTTATGGTGCTATTCAGCTTGTTGCCAAAAGATGAAGTTCCCTCAAAGGGATCTTACATCAAGCCTGCTAGAGGCGGGGTCAGCAAGCCAAGGCCACAGCCATATCGCTTACTTAGCCATAACCACTATGCGGATGATGTCAATTGAAACCTCACCATGGAAACCGATGCTAGCTCCGGCTCCTGAACTACCGAGTCTCTGGCCACTTCATCTGAAAACGTTCTTGAATACTGCATCCACACATCCAAAACAATGTCCCTTAGTTCCGTTAGGAATGGGAAATTAGAACGTTCTCTTTAGAGCTGCTTAAGGAACTTCCTCTTGCTTTTGCATGAGACTCTACAGGTTCTACCCATGTACTTGCCCCCTTCATTGCTTTGACCAAAGGTGTCACAAGGGCAAAGTGACTCTCATCTTCCTCTGCCTCACTGTCTGAGGTCTTCATAGATGGATTGCCGTCCTAGTGGGTGAACCCGCCATAACGGCTGTTGGACATTGCGTGTGGCTTGTACCCCACTCTTTAAGGGACTCTTGCACCACGAACCTCACCGAACCTCACCAGAGATTTTATTTGCTGGAAATCACCATCCCTTTCTCCAACCGCCCGGACATAGCATGGCTCACACAGAGACTTGCCCTCTGGGACCTCAGTCCTGCATCCCCAGCAAGCTCCTTCCTTGGAGCAGCTGACATGGCGGTGGGTGCGGTGCATAGAGGAGGATTCAGAGCTTCTGCATTGAAGGTTGGACTTTGAGAGTGACTTATAATGACTAAATCTGGACGAAGAATGTTGATGTTGTGGCCCAATGAGGTCTTTATCATCTCATGCCGTGTATTGTCAATTTGACCTTGAAAGACTCACAAAAAAACAAAATAGGGTAAAAAGGAAAGGGTTAAAAAACCCAAAAGGCGTGCCCAGGCAAGCGAGGAAAGAAGAGGGTTAAACACACCCTCTCATACCTGCTACACAAGGGCTGGCCACAAGGGGGGGGCAGTGATACATCCATAGTATTGAACTGCACAGACAGCCAACCTGCACAGGTGATAGAATCATCGAGGGATCACACACACAGGGTGTTAATGCATATACCGGTGATGATTGCACACAGCATTTAGGGAAACTGCTGCAAGATGCCTACAGAGCAATCCCAAAATTAACAGTACTGACCGCTGATTGAATTTCTCCAATGTAATGACGCCACCGCCGCCCACAGAGCGCATGTGCTGAGTCCCTGGGCTGGAGTAACCCAGGGACACCAGGCCAGAAGAGACAGTGGCGACTTGGAACGCTAATGCGCTCCAGCCACCTTAGGCTGAAAGACACTAGAGCCAAGAAAGAAAACATACAAACACACAAAACTGTTGGCATAGAATATGTAATATAAAAGCATACAGCACCACGCACAGCATCCCCCACGACCATGCCTGGACACTGAAGATGCTGCTGCAAGGGCCAAAGGCATTTATGGTCTCCCGCTAATAGCTGGGATGTTTTGGCCGTACTGATGCTTTGCCTGAAAATGGCTAGGCTTAAGCTCTTCATGGCACCGCAGCCATCACCCTTCTCCACCCTGCTAATAGCTGGGGACTGCTGGAGACTCCACATGGCACCGCATCCATCGCCCTTCTCCACCCCATTAATAACTGGGGACTGCTGGAGACTCCACACGTCTTCTGGGGCACAGCTTGCCGAACAACCAGGCCTCGATTGTAGACACTTTATCCAAGGTAAGACTTCAACCCTTCCTGTCCTTAGGAGGAGGACAAAAAAGGAACGTGGCCTCTGGCTCTGAGCAAAAATTTATTGAATGGGGTCCTATAGGAGTGGAGAGGAGGCGGGGTTAACCCATACGTATGCTGCCATGGAGTCTGTCAGCAAAACGTTTTTATAGTTTTGGATAGAGTGGAGAGGGATTAGAGCGCTTGTCGCTTTTTATTGCTGTCTGTGCCCCTGTTAAAGAGATTCACCCTCTCTATTTGTTCTGTTTACCATTATCATTAAAAGTGAAAGTAAAAAAAAATCACAAATTTTGGATTGTCCCCAGAAAGGTAAGTGCCCAGAGGGCAAATCTTCCAATGGGGACACTAGTTCTGGTGGTCTGGGGGTCCCCAAGGAACACCCTTAATTTGCAGAGATTTCCTCTCACTTCCTGTTTGGCTATGGGACAGGATATAAAGGGAAATCTCTGAAATGGGACACAGATGGTGAAAAAAAACTGACAGGGGTTATAACCCTCCCTTGCTCTTTCCAAAATGGAAAACAAAGTTCTGCCTTTAGTTCTACTTTAATATGTCACAGGAGTAGACATTCATTTTTTGTTCAATGCAAAACTAGGCATTGTAGGAAATACCTGTAAGAGCCAAGAATTTGCACAGCCACACCAACAACTTTGCTATTTTGCTATCCGGTTAAAAACTCAGAGACAATGCCTGACATCATAGAGGGAGAGCCACACCATACATACACTTCAATTAATATAGACTTGCATTAGTCACGTTCACTTGTGGTAATGCCTGCTGAAAGCGCCATGCTGTCTAATTTTTACTGCAGCCGTGAAGCATCGCAGCTCCAGCATGTGTGCAGCTGTGAACGGCTGCATGTTAGCGTTCAGGTAGGCATTTGAAGGCAGTGAAACCCGAGTTTACTGTTGCTCGACTGTACATGTGAACAAGACCTTAGAGTTATAGGCATTCCATAAACAGTTTTTTTTTTTAAGTTTTTCTTCCTGAACTTTCACTGGAATTAAGTTATGTGGAAAGATTTAATGCAATCAATGTCAATGCTTGACACTTGTGGGTATATTTATAAAAAAAAAAATAATGTATAGGAATTCACCCAGTAAAAGTACACGTACATTTATTCTGTGCGAATAGGGCAAAATGAATGTTATTAAAGTGGAAGTAAACCTTCCTATTGTTTTCTGCCAAGGAAGCTGCCATCTTGGCCTCTGTTTAATCTTCAACTGCCATGATGCTGCCCATGCGATAAGTTATGATACTAGCCATTGGATGGTTTGACAGCTTGGTTGAGAGCACAAACAATGTGACACTTACATTGCGGTCACTTGCTGGAAATGTAACTGTTTTTTCTAAACTGTTAAATCAGTGGGTTTACTTCCGCTTTAAGCCATCTGCTGAGCTGGATGAATGTTTTTAATTGATTTAAAACAGAAAATACCATAGTTGGCCAGTAGATGTCGCTAAATATCATAAGAATTATTTAGGATATCTATTGCCATCTAGTGGCCAAACACCTTATTTTCTATTTGAAATCAATAAAAAATATAATCTAATCTAATATAAACTAACAAATCTAACAAAATATAATATAATAATAATATAATCTAACAAAGGAAATAACCTAATAACATATTTTTTTGTCCCATTTACAGAAAACGAATATACACGCACTTTCACTGCATGAATTGGTGTGCATTTTTTTAATACAAATACTCTCCTTGTATATTATTGTATAATAATACCTTTCAACAGCTTAAAGAGTTTTCAAAGACCATGTTAAACTGCTTGCCACACACAGTCTTCTTTTCTATGTGGGGTGTTGAGTTTTCTTTACTTGTTATAAACATATATTTGTTTTCACTCCAACATATTAATCCAATTCAATGTACCAAGCTCACAAGCAACTTGTCTCATACAGTGTACAAGGTATTAGATAAACCATGTTTTGACTTGCAATATCCAACTCAGCAGGATTTGACCTCTGATGTCTATTTCAGTTATTTGTTATTCTCATTGTGCATATTTATAACCACTTTCAGGGCCTGTTCCAACTTTCTTAATTAAAACCATAAATATTTCCCATCCTTTAATGGCATCCAAAAGACATGAGTTAATGAGAATAATTGTTTTCAATGCATTCCACTTCTTGAGCTTTGAAGTTCAGCAAGTCTCTGTCTCTATAGTACAGCAGAAGGATGTAATTTCTATCATTTTATGTCTCTAGATCAGTTCAAGAAGAAATATTTGGGGATTAGCAATAAATATTCTATATAGTTTATGTCTTCATAATCCTGTTACTATGCTGACACGTGAAAATAAGCATTTCTGGGGATCTCACATGATATAGTCTTGAGTTTGTGACGTACTTTATCTCTTTATTGCCCTGTAAGATAAATGTTTTGAAAATGCCCTGGTAAGTTCTGTGTTGTGTTTATCACAGCCATTATGGTGCTTTTTTTTGTGCTATTGGCATAATGCATGCTGGTGTTACAGTTCTTTCTTTGAGAGGCTGTGGGGCAGCACAGTGGCTTAGAAGTTAGCACTTCTTTCTGTGCACTGTGGCCCCTGGTTTGAATCCTTGACAGGATACTATCTGCCTGCATGTTCTCCTGTCCTTGCTTGGTTATTCCCTGGGTACTCGGGTTTCCTTCAACTCTCCAAAGACATGCTGGTAGGTTAATTGTTTCCTGCCTGCGCATGTAAGGTGGGGACTTTAGATTGTAAGCTGGGCCGCATTCACACCTCAGTGTTTTGTAGCTTGAAGCCCCAAGCTCGAAAACGCTGGAAGAGAAAAAAATCTATTATTCTCTATGGGGTTGGTTCACATCTCCACTCCAAGTAGCCTGAAGCCAGATGCCTAAAGCTCCAAAAAGTTCTGCATTTTTGGTGCTTTTTTATTCCAATAGAAATGAATGGAAAACGCAAGAATTGCATGGTTTTTGTGCACTCATGTGCGTTTTGTCACGCGTTTTTACGCAATTTTCTTCTCAAACACAAAATAAAAAATTGTAATATATGAACAAATAAATGTAAAATAAATACACAAATAAGAAAAAAAAAACAAAACATTGTCAATAGATAATAAATAAAATAATAAATTAATAATATGTAATAATAAATAAATAAATAATAATTGACCCCTAACCTTAAAAAATATTTAAAATAAATTATGAATAATAATAATAATAATAATAATAATAAAATAATAATAAACACCCAAACCCAAACAGAAAAAATATTAATAATAATAACATAAATAATAATAATAATAATTTATTATTATTATTACTATTATTATTAATAAATAATAATCATAATTATTATTATTATTTATTTATTTTGTGTTAGGGTGTTTATTTATTATTATTTTATGTTATTATTATTTTTTTAAGGGTTATGGGTTAAGGTTAGGGCATTATTTATTTATTTATTATTACATAGTATTCATTTATTGTATTTATGCACAGTGGTGCAGTGGGTAGCACTCTCGCCTTGCAGTAAGAAGGGTTGCTGGTTCGAATCCCGACCACGACACTACCTGCCTGGAGTTTGCATGTTCTCCCTGTGTCTGCGTGGGTTTCCTCCGGGTACTCCGGTTTCCTCCCACACTCCAAAGACATGCTGGTAGGTTAATTGGATCCTGTCTAAATTGGCCCTAGTATAGGTATGAATGTGAGTTAGGGACCTTAGATTGTAAGCTCCTTGAGGGTATAGGGACTGATGTGAATGTATAATATATATATATATGTAAAGCGCTGCGTAAATTGACGGCGCTATATAAGTACCTGAAATAAATAAATAAATAAAATTTATTTATGATCATTTTTATTTATTTTCTTGTCTATTTATTTTACATTTATTTATTTATTTATTTATTTATTTATCTATTTATTATTATTATTATTTATTTTGTGTTAGGGTGTTTATTTATTATTATTTTATTTTATTATTATTTTTTATGGGTTAGGGATTAAGGTTAGAGCATTATTTATTTATTTATTTATTTATTATTACATAGTATTCATTTATTGTATTTATTTATTTATGATCATTTTTATTTAATTTCTTGTCTATTTATTTTACATTGATTTATTTATTTATTTATTCTTATTATTATTATTATTGTTATTAGTAGTAGTAGTATTAATAACAACCTAACCCTAACAAAAAATAATCAAATAAAAAAAAATAAATAGTAATAAAACAATAATAAAAAAAAAAACCCTAACCACTAATCCTAACCCCAACCTAACCTCAACTCTAACTTGAATCCCTTACGCTAACAACAACAACAACAAAAATAATAAGTGAATTATAGTAATAAAAAAGAGATAAAAGCTAGTATTAAAAGCTAAAAAGCTGAAAAGCTGCAACAGATGATAGTTTTCTCTGTTGGCTAATAAAAAATGCCAAAGCTTTTATTTTATTTTTTTAAGGTACTTATATAGCATCGTCAATTTACGCAGCGCTTTACATATACATTGTACATTCACATCGGTCCCTACCCTCAAGGAGCTTACAATCTAAGGTCCCTAACTCACATTCATACACTAGGGCCAATTTAGACAGAAGCCAATTAACCTACCAGCATGTCTTTGGAGTGTGGGAGGAAACCGGAGTACCCGGAGGAAACCCACGCAGGCACAGGGAGAACATGCAAACTCCAGGCAGGTAGTGTTGTGGTTGGGATTTTTTTTACTTCTAGGCGAGAGTGTTACCCACTACACCACTGTGCTGCCCAAAAGCTTAAAAACGCTGCATGAAAATGTGCATAAAAATGCACCTAAATTGCGCATAAAAACGCCCGGAAAAATGCTCGAAGACACTACGCGTAGGTGTGAATGCAGCCCAAAGGCAGGGACTGAAGTGACTGTACAATATATTTATTACAGGTACTACACTATATGAAGTGCTGTGTAAATTGTCATAGCTTTATAAATACCTGTAATACATAATATTTTGTAGGATATGGATTTTAATTTGGCAACATGCATTTTATTCCAAAATTATTTTATTGAAAAGTATTTTTTTCTAACATTTCAGCCATAATTACAGAGCAGTTGAATACCTTGTGTGATACAGAAGTAGTAGTTACAAACGCAGGAGGGCTTAAAAATATAAGGAAAACAGTTTTTTCATTCCAGAGTCAACTTATACAGCCAAAGGTAAACTTTTTGAACAAAGTGAAGTTTCTTGTCAAAGGAGAAGGCTTGGGCTAAGCTGAGGGAGAAGCAAGACCCAATGAGAACAGCCCCCCCCCCCCCCCCCCCGCCCAGGGGCCTACCTGGTGAGGCTAACATTAGGGGGTTGAATGGAGTTTAAGCTGGGTGTCTGCTAAGTGAGGTCTGAATTTTCTAAAGCATGAGGGATGTGATGTCTAGGAGGGAGTAGGTGGCCGGCAGGGATATAAGGAGAAGGCTTGGTGTGACAGGGTATCTGTGTGGGGTGGTGGGTATAAGTAAAGTATACTTTTGGTGGGAAAGGGGGGTGCGTGCGATGTGGGGGGGGGAGAGGTGGGGAGTAAGGAGATGGGTTCGTAGAGGCAGTGGAGGCCACTTTGCCTCTGTAGATGTTTGTACCAAGGGCAGAGGACATTTTTCCAAATGATTATGTGTAGTTAGGCCCAAGAGTTGTGAGTGATTATGTTGCCCCTGGTCTATCATGGTCTAGCAGCAGGTTCCAGTTAGATAGTTAGAAAGGAGGGTATATAATTGTAGCGGTACCCCCGTAGGGGCTGCTGAAAGGTGTGGCCCATCTGTGACCCCTCCCAGCCCGGCATTCACTTCCCAATCACCTTTGAGACATTGAACAGTCCAGATGTTTGTTTTGGTATTTTATTGAGGGATTTGAACTTGGATAGAGATAGGAGTACATGGGATGCCCAGTAGAACGAACAATTCTTTGATTGCTTTCCAATCAGTTGGAACGACTATATATACTTTACAGCTCCAGTCTCCTCCAGCACAACACTTGCTTGCAGACTGTTTCTCTCACTCTCTCTCTCTCTCTCTCTCTCTCTCTCTCTCTCTCTTGCACAACACTTCACTTCCAGGTACAACTAGCACATGGTTAGGCCCAACACTGACTCAGTCAGGCCCTAGAAACTGCCATTTGTAGGCAGGGACTGTGGGTCCCTTTTAATGTAGCAAAAATATAGAATAGGAAGTCCTTCAGTGCTAGCTGACCTATGGTGGACTACTGCTCCCAGCAATCCCTCTTCAGGCCCTGCCAGCCCTCCTGGCTGCAGTTGCCCGACTCCACTGCCTGCAGCATCACAGTCCTTACCACTGGCTCTGCATCCATCCCAGACTGCACACTCCCAGCCTTCTCCAGCGTACCTCCCTAGTCTTCCCGACTGTGCCTGTCACTCACCAACCCTCCTGGCCACACATACACCAGTGGTTCCCTCGTGAAGACTTGTCCGGCAGTACTAGCTCCTGCTGTCCTCTCTGAGCCTCCTGTCCAGATCCAACATGCATTCTTGAAGGGATCCTTCCTGTACCTGAGTCCCAGGCCCAAGGTCACCCCCCAGACTGGGGGACGCCCTTCAAGGCTCCGACAGCCCAGCACTCCATCCTCAGTTCTTCAACCCAACAACAACTACCCATCTGGGTGGACTTTAGATGTAGCAAGGGCCCAGACACCTAGAGGCCTAATGATGACCTCCAGAGTCAGGGAGAGCTGACATCCTTCTTTGTAGAGTGGGTTACTAGGCATAGTGGGTGTAATGCAAGATAGAATGATTGAGCGCCAGTCACTTTTTGAATGCAAACAAAAGATATTTATTGTCTCTTAACAAAAACTGGGGGAGAGAGGGTTAGGGCCTGAACACCCTTAGGCAGATGCAAACTGCTGTCTCCTATGGCAACTGAACTTGTAGGTTGACTTCAACACAAATCTGTACACATACTAGACTTGGTATCGCCGCTGTGTAGGTCCTGGCCGCCATCTCACAGCCTCTCGCTGTAGCTTTTCTCACTGAGCTCCCAGTCTTCTCACCAAACCTTTAGAACCCAGCTACCCACTGGATCCCCTGAGCTCTTCCACAGCTAATCCGCTGTACACTCCAAGCGTCACCCATGCTATCTGCTAGGTCCCTGGCTTGGCTCTCAGCTAACCCACTGAATCCTCTTCAAGTGTCACCCACGCTCACCCGCTGGGTCCCTGACTTGAACGGTGAAGCTTTCCAAACTTGTTCACCATCCCCGGCTAGTGAAAAAGGCTGCTTTGGTACTACTAGCCAGGTTCCTGGCCTAGCAGCCCGGGCAATACGACACACGTCCACCCAGACAGCCATCCAGGTGGCACAGAACCCCAATCACCTGACTCCACCCAAATAAATAGGCTCTCCCAGCAGACCAAGGGACCCTAGAAAATCCCTGCCCATTGGCTGAGATACCCCATGCATCCATAATCTGTCCTTGCTATGCCCTTGTCTTATCCAATGTCACTAGCTACCAGGACACCTAGTGATGAAGAGAGAAGTGCAGCAATTCCAGAATTAGGGGGAAATCAATTGATCTCCTAACAATTGGCCAAGGCAACTAACGCCTGGCAACTAAATTTAATAGCAACCCTGCCTAAACATCAGGGTGCTACATCCTCCCCCTGCCTAGGAAAACAACGTCTCTGAGTTTGCAGAAAAACCATTTGAGTTCTCAAGCCTGAGAGCGAATGTCCTGGCAAAAATACTGGGATTGGTGGGGAAACAGGAAAGGAATAATAACACAATAACAATGCATGTGGCATATCACATGAAGTAGGTATGCACAACCTATACATATACATGAGCAAGTGGGAGTTCACACAGGGCAGATAAATAGTAGACATTATATACAATTTTACGTGTGGCGTACCAGTTAAGGGAAAATATAAACAGTAGCCTTATATCCTAACTATCTACCTAATTTTTACAATAATGAGAACATAAAAGGTTAGCATTGCTATCCACTTTGAATCACTGTCTCTCCCTGTCCAAGGAAGATGCAATGGGTGCAGGAACACCTGAAAGAAAAAAACAGACAGCAACGAAATGCATCCTATCCCTATAAAAACACAGTGTAATATGTACATAAGTGAATTTTAAGTAAATGTTGACTTCCTCTCACCCGAGAGCAGCATAGCAGTGTAAATACACCCTATAATATGCCTAAACGACAATGATCTCAACATCTAAACATACATATAAATGAAATTGGGCCCCATCCTCATCCGAGGATACACCCTTTCCACAGCTATCTTACAAAAACTTTCTAATCATTCTCTATCAAATAAGTACAAAATGTGAACAAAGGCTCACTCAGGCTGGCACGACTCACGCCACCTGGTGGCCAGCATATTAATACCAATCCTGGTACACATAATAGTCCATTATTTAATTGTAAGGTGAGATCTTGCCCCTTTGTCACAGCTTATTCTACCTAACTAGCTAAAGACCCCAGTGTCTTTGAAGCCCCAAAGTCCATCAGGTTTTCACTCGGGTTTAAACAACATTTCCCAGCAGTCTCCCTTCTCAGGGACAACTCCGGGGACAAGAGGCAACAAACAGCCAGGCTATAGTGCAAGGGACTGCAGTTCTGAACACAGTTCCCCTTGGAGTAGTAATCTTAGTCTGTCCTCACAACAGCCGGGGACAGAGAATGAAGTTGCTTAGCTGAAGAAACAACATGCTGAATGTCCGATCAACACATTACTTTTCCAAGGAAGACATACTGGCAATTCCAGAACACTAGCCAGCATGACTCAAGCGGGCACTCCCCTGTATCTGCCGGCAGCATACAGTCCCCCACAGTCCCAGCAATACAGCTAACAGGAATGTTCCCCACTAGCAACAATTTCTGTACAAAAGGTGGAGTGGCTTTCAGCATAGCGTCCCAACTCCATAAAGCACACATTTGTAATCCACATGGTGTCAGTTGTGTTGCGTTTGATATAAAATATGATTTTTCTATAAGACTGTCATAACATTGTGGTTTCACAGAAACAAATGCTGTTGGATACAATGGGAACATAGATACCATTGTTGTATTCAACTGACAGTTTGAATAGGCTATTGTCTCTATAGCTACAGTAAACAGTTAATATATTACTTATTGCATTTATTATAGCAGAGTACCATCTTGAGGTAGAATTTGAGAGTGCATCTCTAATTAAAACAATAGAGATGTCTTTCTGTTAGTCGGTTGTTAAGATAAATGAGTTTGTAACCATTGTCAACAAACTAGGACATATAAAAAGGATTCTCAGGTATAAGCTGGAAGCCACTTCATCATGCATTAGAGCCAAGGACACTCAAATCTGTTCCAGCCAAGAAGAAGGTGCCTGATCTCCAGAAGCAACGGAGCTCATGAACACACAGTAACCGGAGTTAAGTAACTTTTAAGTGTATTTCTACTGTTACAGACCATAGGCTGTTTATTTGCTAGGCATTTTGCTTGTTATAGATATCTGTCAGTCGTGTACTGTATTCCTAATATTGTAATAGTTTTGTATGTACAGCATTTTTGTATAGTAAAAGCACATTTACTCATTGCACAGATCTCAGTTTCCTTGTTTATACCACAATGTAACCTTGCTAGATAGACACAAGCAAACCAATTGGGGGCTCGTCCAGGATAATTTGGGGGCTCGTGCCGCGATATATTGTGCTAAAGTTCAACTGAAGCAGACCTGTTTTTCTATGGTGAGTGATGAGTCTTTTTGGGAA
Source organism: Aquarana catesbeiana (assembly GCF_042186555.1). NCBI lineage: Eukaryota > Metazoa > Chordata > Amphibia > Anura > Ranidae > Aquarana > Aquarana catesbeiana. Next base: position 421,430,458 of record NC_133325.1, on the reverse strand, counting down.
AGATGCAAGAAGTTTTTCACACCTGGATTTGGGGATCCTCTGCCATTCCTCCTTGCAGATCCTCTCCAGTTCTGTCAGGTTGGATGGTAAACATTGGTGGACATCCATTTTTAGGTCTCTCCAGAGATGCTCAATTGGGTTTAAGTCAGAGCTCTGGCTGGGCCATTCAATAACAGTCACGGAGTTGTTGTGAAGCCACTTCTTCCTTATTTTAGCTGTGTGCTTAGGGTCATTGTCTTGTTGGAAGGTAAACCTTTGGCCCAGTCTGAGGTTCTGAGCACTCTGGAGAAGGTTTTCATCCAGGATATCCCTGTACTTGGCCGCATTCATCTTTCCCTCGATTGCAACCAGTCGTCCTGTTCCTGCAGCTGAAAAACACCCCCATAGCATGATGCTGTCACCACCATGCTTCATTGTTGGGACTGTATTGGACAGGTGATGAGCAGTTCCTGGTTTTCTCCACACATGCTGCTCAGAATTAAGGCCAAAAAGTTCTATGTTGGTCTCATCAGACCAGAGAATCTTATTTCTCACCATCTTAGAGTCCTTCAGGTGTTTTTTAGCAAACTCCATGCGGGCTTTAATGTGTCTTGCACTGAGGAGAGGTTTCCGTCGGGCCACTCTGCCATAAAGCCCCGACTGGTGGAGGGCTGCAGTGATGATTGACTTCGTGCAATTTTCTCCCATCTCCCGACTGCATCTCTGGAACTCAGCCACAGTGTTCTTTGTGTTCTTCTTTACCTCTCTCACCAAGGCCCTTCTCCCCCAATAGCTCAGTTTGGCCGGACGGCCAGCTCCAGGAAGGGTTCTGGTCGTCCCAATCGTCTTCCATTTAAGGATCATGGAGGCCACTGTGCTCTTTGGAACCTTAAGTGCAGCAGAAATTTTTTTGTAACCTTGGCCAGATCTGTGCCTTGCCACAATTCTGTCTCTGAGCTCTTCAGGCAGTTATTTTGACCTCATGATTCTCATTTGCTCTGACATGTACTGTGAGCTGTAAGGTCTTATATAGACAGGTGTGTGGCTTTCCTAATCAAGTCCAATCGGTATAAACAAACACAGCTGGACTCAAATGAAGGTGTAGAGCCATCTCAAGGATGATCAGAAGAAATGGACAGCACCTGAGTTAAATATATGAGTGTCACAGCAAAGGGTCTGAATACTTAGGACCATATGATATTACAGTTTTTCTTTTTTAATAAATCTGCAAAAATTTCAACAATTCTGTGTTTTTCTGTCAGTATGGGGTGCTGTGTGTACATTAATGAGGAAAAAAAATGAACTTAAATGATTTTAGCAAATGGCTGCAATATAACAAAGAGTGAAAAATTTAAGGGGGTCTGAATACTTTCCGTCCCCACTTTATATCCATGGACATGATAAAGACTGTAATAGCGACCTGTAAAGTGTGTGGAGATGTGCGACAATGGCCATTGCAAAATTACTCCACTGGGTCGATTAAGAGGGCAGAGAGGCCTGCAGAGATCTGCCAGATTGACTTCATCAGTCCCCTGACCCATGGAAACAATGGACTGAGTTATTGTTGTACTGCACTGGACACCTATTCAGGACTTTTGCTTGTTCATCCTTGCAAACATGCAGATCAAGCCGCAATGCTGCAACTGCTCCATAACCTTGTCGTTGCTTATGGTTGTCCCAAACAAGTAAAAAGTGATAACGGTTCACACTTCAGTGGTTCAACAGTACAGCAATGGGCCAAAGATTCTGGAGTGTACTGGTTATGCCACATCCCATACCATCCACAGGCAGCTGGTTTGATTGAAAAATACAATGGGCTATTGAAGGACCATATACGCAAGCTTACACCCACACATACACTAAGGGGGTGGGATCTGGTCCTCACACAAGCAGTCATGTTGTTAAATTCTAGGCCAATAGCCAAAAGCACATCATATAAGAGGATGGTAGGGGCTGGGGCACAGATTCCACAGCTGGAGTGCAGAGTTCAGTATTTACATAAGGTTCATTAAAGGTACAGGGCTTAACGGGTACCATGTTACTGCTTCCCATGACATGAAACCAAGAGTGACATATCTGAAGCTGAAACCTATCTAGGAATGAGAGGGAATCTGGCAGGAAGGTTTGAAATTACATTTGCATTGGCAGAGGAGCTTCAGAATAGTGGCTGGGGCTCTGATTGGTTAGTGGACACTTCTCAGCAAGAGTAGAAAGTGAGGTTGTATAACATCAAACCTTCCAAAATAAACAGCAGCGATCTGGGAAATATCAGTAAATTGCCTTTCCTACCTATTGATGTTCTTTGGCAGGGTATGAAGTGGATACAGGCAGGTGGGAAATTGTTGGTCAGAGATCCAGGCAAGAAGTTAGTTAGAGGAGAGATTGTAGCTGAAGGGCCAGGTCTACTGTTTATGTAATATTAGAAGGAACAGATAATCCGCTGTGTTTTCCACTCCATGGGTTGTCTCCAATTTGGTCCACAGGAAGACCAGAGAAAAGTGTTTACATGATGGATAGAATGATGGAAGACTGCAAGAGCTGTGGAGAGCAAGGCCTTTGATGTATTACAAGCCTGGACTTGTTTCTAAAGAACTTTAGAATGGACTTTCTAATGAACTTTTAGCCAAAGATTGAAACACTTTCTCAGTGACAGAAATATGGGAGGGGGTGCATTGAAGGAAAATTAATGGTTAGAATGAGTTTAGTAATGAAGAGATTTTCTGTGTGTAGTCTGAGAAAAAAAATCAAGGGCGGAATGTATTGCGTTTGATATAAAATATGATTTTTCTATAAGACTGTCATATCATTTTGGTTTCACAGACACAGAACTTCTCAAACAAATGCTGTTGGATACAATGGGAATGTAGATACCACTGTTGTATTCACTTGACAGTTTGAATAGGCTATTGTCTCTATAGCTACAGTAAACAGTTACTATAATACCTGTTGCATAAATTATACCAGAGTGCCATTTTGAGGTAGAATTTGAGAGTGCATCTCTAATTAAAACAATAGAGATGTCTTTCTGTTAGTCGGATGTTAAGGTAAATGGGTTTGTAACCATTGTCAACAAACTGGGACATATAAAAAGGATTGTCAGGTATAAGCTGGAAGCCACTTCATCATGCATTAGAACCAAGGACACTCAAATCTGTTCCAGCCAAGAAGAAGGTGCCTGATCTCCAGAAGCAACGGAGCTCATGAACACACAGCTACCGGAGCTAAGTAACTTTTAAGTGTATTTCTACTGTTACAGATAATAGGCTGTTTATTTGCTAGGCATTTTGCTTGTTATGGATATCTGTCACTCTTGTACTGTATTCTTAATATTGTAATAGTTTTGTATGTACAGCATTTTTGTATAGTAAAAGCACATTTACTGTCAGGAACCATGAATCAGACCGAGACAGAAGTAAAATTAAATCACACTTGTTTAATAACAATAATGTAAACAGAGTAAGCATAGTCAAAACAAGCCCGAGTTCAGTAACCAGATGGGGTAGTCAGCCAAGCAAATGTCAAAGAGCCAGAGATAAACGTAGTAGTACAGCAAGCAGGATCAGGAGCCAGAAGGAACGTCAGCCAAGCAAGTCTTCAACAGGAATGCAGGAGAAAGTCTCTGTGATGTTGACAAAGGCGAAGGCAGAGATCACATGAGCTGGACGACTTTAACTAGGCAGGACTGACGAGCAGAATCAACAACAGCTGGGTAACTGTGGAGAGAGATGGGAGCTGGCAATTAGCCGACAGCTGAGCAGCCAGCTCAGAGAAGGAAGGGCTGAGCCCAGCCCTGACATTTAGACACTGCACACATCTCAGTTTCCTTGCTTATATCACAAAGTAACTTTGATAGACACAAGCAAAACACAGTGAACACAATTCAAGAGCATTCACCAGTAATACCTGGGATCTGGCAACTTCAGAGTTTCTCCATTGGCATTTACCAAAATAATGTAATAGTGACTGTCTCTCTTGTTAGGCCTGTGGATGATCACCCCGTCTGAGTTAATTTTGTGACCATAGCCCCAGGTTTGCAATAAGGGAATATATTTCTCAGCAATCTTGGGTGAAAAATTTGGAAAGTCCACCCGCAAAGGGATCCGAAGGAAACTTCGCACAGCCTCATCCACCCGTTGTGTTTCCTTGTCCTGGATCTCTTCCTCTAGATGGGCCAGTATATAGGTGTACAGATATCCATATTCCTCAGCCACTTTCTTAATAGTTATGCGCTGTATTCTTGACAGCCGGGGCAGTGTCTTAGGGTCTCTGTGCCCGGTTAGGACCCGTGCGTCTGGGGCACGCTGAACCGGGTGTCCTGCAATAGTATCGGGTTTGCAATCAAACTTATTCACTGAGATTGGTTTGGTGAGCTTAACCTTAGGGACCCACTTCTCCCAGCGATCCTCCTCAAAGGACTTAGTAATACACACAGTTGGAGCAGTATTAGCAGACAATTCAATCTTAACACTTATAGTAGGTTCAGGAGAAATCTCATTCTACTCCAAGTCACATAATTGCTCCTCTTCACTGTCGCTCCACTTTCCAGTCCATGACAAATTGTCTGAAAACAGTTCAGAGATCCCATCAGAGGGGATGTCCAAATTGGATATAGTGGAGCATTCTTTGGCCAGGAAATAGTTGCACTTGGAGCTGGCTTTAATTGGCACAACCACATTATCTCCTTTAATGGCCCACAGGTATCACCTCCCCCACTGGCACACCACTTTCACCCCTTGCAGGCTTACCTGACTCTGGCACCCTTTTCCTCTGTGATTCTGCCATCAAGGAGAGCAGGTGGGCCCGACCACGGCCTCAAGGGGTGACTGGAGTACTGGGTCCTGGAGCAGCCACAGACACAAGAGGAGCAATTTCTCTCACAAGCCAAATTATATTAGGTGGACTCTCAATACCACTCCCAGCTGGGTGCGGCGACATTCTTGTCTCACCTTGCTTGCAGTATCCGCAGGGGTGGGGCTGGTGAGACTACCCCGAGTAGGGGTTACTCGCAGCATCCACAGATGATCCAAGGCCTCAGATGCATGGCCAAACCGGAACATTTCCCGCAGATCAGTTCCAAAGCCTCATAGCCTCCAGCCGTGTACAGGGCAAGACTACCCTTAGGTGTATACTGCACTCCGGTGTCAGTCAGAACACCTTTCGACTCGCTCAGACCAAATCCAACACCCGGAGCATACATCTTCCAATCTGCCATCGTACTTCCAAACAGCGCCATCTTCTCCAACCCACAACCGGGCACACGTGGCAGCACTTCCTTATCCTCCTCTGCAGAGCAGGGGCTCCTCCCTTCTGCCAACAGATTGGTGCAGATACTTTCTGGAAACTTCAGCGCACGCTTCTTTTCTTTCACGGCACGCCAAACCTTTAATAGAGTCCATTTTAACTCTTGCAGCACTGGCATAAAGTGTCAAAAGACCAGGCTGGTTAGGGCCAGAACACCCTTAGATAGATGCAATATTAATGGGCAGACTCCGAGACTTCTATAGGCAGACAGCTATACAGGTGAAGGCCTGCAGCCAGACCCCACTTCTTTATAGGTAGGAGACGCTGTCTCCTATGGCAACAGTTGTAAAAAAGTTACTAACTGTAATGGTATCTAACTATTTGCAACTCAAACAGTTTTCCGCTTACCCCACAATCACTCACTGTGGTTCTTCACTCTATGAGCTCCCAGTCTCTCTCACTAGACTTCAGATCCAATAGCCACTGGATCCCCTGAGCTCTTCCACTGTTAGCACTCAGTATCTTCCTCAAGCGTATCCCCCCGCTTCCCTACTGGGTCTCTGGCTTGGCACTCACAGATACTCTTCAAGCGTCACCCCTGCAGACATGCTAGGTCTCTAGCTTGGCACTAACTGATGCTCCACAAGCGTCACCTCTACTGTCCTGCTGGCTCTCTGACTTGGCACTTGCTGAAGTTTTCCCACTTCTTCACTGTCCCCAGTTGGCGAGAAGTCTACTCTGGTACTGGCCTCAGCTTACTCACAGTGGTCTCCAGTAACAAGGTGGGTGGTCCCTTAGTGGCGACAGCTTCCCCTCTACCTCTGACCACGGAACTGTTACTTCTGGTTAGACTGCAAGCCCGCAGTCCCAACACTAGGCTGCTCTCCTGCTTCTGGATAGGCAGGCCCTCAGGCAGCCTAGCAGCCAGATGTCCCCAGGATAAGCCTTAAGTTCCTGGCCTAGCAGCCCGGGGCAATACGACACACATCCACCCAGACAGCAGTCCAAGTGGCACACAACTCTGATCACCTGACTCCACCCAAATAAATAGGCTCTCCCAGCAGGCCAAGGGACCCAAAAAAAACCCTGCCCATTGGCTGAGTTACCCCATTCATTCATAAGTCTGTCCTTGCTATGCCTATGTCTTCTCCAATGTCACCAGCTACCAGGCCAGCTAGTGACAGAAGAGAGAAGTGCAGCAATTCCAGAATTAGGGGGAAATCAATTGATCTCCAAACAATTGGTCAAGGCAACTATCGCCTGGCAACTAAATTTACTAGCAACCCTGCCTAAACATCAGGGTGCTACAAATATATGTGGCGTACCACATGAAGTAGGTATACGTAACATATGTACATAGGCAAGAGGCATTTCACACAAGGGCAGATAAATAGAGGACAGTATTTACAGTTTTACGTGTGGCATACCACCCGAACAAATGAAGGAAAAATACAATAACAGTAGCTTTATATCCTAACTATCTATCTACTATATACATCTGTAAAGAACAGAAAGTTTAGCATTGTTATACAAGCTGTGGTCATTGTCTCTCCTTAGAAAAAGAGGACACGATGGGTGCTGGAACACCTGAAAGAGAAGAAAATAGAGAGCATAGAAACACATCCTATTCCTATAGCAATACAGTGCAATATGTACATAAGTAAAGTTTGTTTACGCTCAGCCGAGAGCAACAAAGTGGTGCAAAAAAAATGAACACAGTAATATATCTCAATATACATTTATATACTTTAGCAATGACTATACCTAATCGTATGTACAGTTGAAAATGGACCCCACCCCCTCAAGGATGCCACCCCTATTCCACAGCAATACTGGAAAATAACTTTTACTTAACAATCTACATTAAAATATTAGCAAAGCTGCAATCAGGACTCACTCAGGTTGGCCCTCTCCCATGAGCAAGGAGCCACTTTGGTTCTTCCCCACATAGTTGAAATGGATAATAACACAGTCTATGAGGAATAAAAATGTTACTTGTGACCTTCCCACGGAGCCAGACGAAATCCTGATGTAGCTGTAGCCGGTTGCTAGGGATGACCACTGCAGGAATAACGCCTTTGCCCCACGTTGGGCGCCATGTAGCAAGGGCCCTAATGATGACCTCCAGAGTCAGGGAGAGCTGACATCCTTCTTTGTAGAGTAGGTTACTAGGCGTAGTGGGTGTAATGCAAGACAGAATGATTAGGCGCCAGTTACTTTTTGAATGCGAACAAAAGAGATTTATTGTCTCTTAACACAAACTGGGGGAGAGAGGGTTAGGGCCTGAACACCCTCAGGCAGATGCAATAGCAACTGGCAGACTCTGAGATAGAATAGGCAGGCAGCTATACAGGTTGAGGGCCTTTAAGCTGGTTGCAGCACTGTATTTGTAGAACTACTGTCTCCTATGGCAACTGACCTTGCAGGTTGACTTCAGCACAGATCTGTACACATACCAGATTTGGTATTCCCGTTGTGTATGACCTGGCTTCCAGCTCACAGCCTCTCCCTGTAGCTTTTCTCACTGAGCTCCCAGTCTTCTCACCAGACCTTCAGATCCCAGTCGCCCGCTGGATCCCCTGAGCTCTTCCACAGCTAACCCGCTGTACACACCAAGCGTCACCATGCTACCTGCTGGGTCCCTGGCTTGGCTCTCAGTCAACCTGCTGAATCCTCTTCAAGAGTCACCCACGCTCACCCGCTGGGTCTCTGACTTGAACACTGAAGTTTTCCCAACTTGTTAAACGCCCTGTCAAGTCACCGTCAAGTGAAAAAGGCTGCTCTGGTATTCATTTAGACTTCACAAACCTGGCCTCTGATAACAGGAGTAGTTGTCCCTTACTGGCGACTGTGCCCCCTTTATCTCTGACCTCTGGTTCTCACTTGCCTCTGGTAACAGGAGTGGTTGTCCTATGTGGCAACTGCTTCTCCTTTACCTCTGGGAACACTCCATTCACCGTCTGGCTGAACCTCTGCAACGATCAGGCTCCCCTCAGGCTGAGTCTATACACACATGGCTAGGCCTCAGGCTTAGGCCTAACCTTCAGCTGCTGCTTCACATACAGCCCCCAGGCCTCAGCCTGGGGTTAAAAGAACACTGATCACATGACTCCTTCCCCTTAAATAGACTCTCCCAGCACGCTTAGCCACAAATATGATTGTCTGAGAAATTATGTCTATTCACAACCTGAACTCACTGTGGTCTTGTCATTCTAAAGTCAAAGGCAGCAGTGCCATCTATTGACAGAAGAGAGAAGTGCAGCAATTCCAGAATTAGGGGAAAGTCAGTGGCTATCCTAACAATTAGCCAGGACAATTACTACCTGGCAAACTAAATTTGTTAGCAGCTCTGCCTAAACACTAGGGTGCTACATCGGTATTTAAGGAGGCCTGCCCCCTGCCAATCCAAGTTGACGATTGGTCAGGGCTCCTTAGAACACCCCAGGCAGCTCCACCTGTCTTCCCCTCCTCTCTTCTAGAATCCTCTAGATGCCAGAGGGAGGTAACCGAGAAGTGATGCTGTCTGTGAGTCATCAGCCTACTCTGAGCCACTCCCCGCCCACACAGATCAAAACAAACAGCTAGGCCTGCCTAAATTTACCTGCACTCACTAAATCCTAACTCTAGCACCTACCTAAATAGAGGGTGCTACATAATATTTTTTCATGTGGGATTATATTTGAAAAAATGCCACTTGGTCCAGATCTGTGGAAAAGGAGTTTGAGGAATGATTGACAGTAATTGAGAGGTTAGGGCTACTCTTCGAAAAAGTCAGGAGACGAAACTAGTCAGGGTCAGACCGCATGACAGATGGAAGTGACAACAGACCCCTGCCGGAAATGAGCAAGGGGATCAGGTGAGACTCCTTCTAAGCAGCATACTAGCAGTTTCTCACACATGTTTGTAGGAGATTTGATGGGCTTAATGATGTAATACTTTTGTGAGTGGCATTTTATTAGATTTTAATAAAAAGCTGGTTTTATAGAATTACAATGATGGTTTTTCTTTTCCTTCTTTAGTGTTTAGTGATGATTTAGTGTGAAAATAGCGAATATTCATTTGCTATCATCACACATCTGGGTGGGCTTGGAGCGCAGTGCTCTGCACCTCAAGCCCACCCTTTTTTGAAGCCTATTAGAGCCTCTGGCTCTAATCACGTGCTTCAAAAAACACTCTCCCCATTGGAGTCCATGCATCGGGCGTCCTGTATGTAGATCAGGGTGCCGGATACATGGATAGGGGGGGCAGCGCCCTTGCGCCCTCTATGGACGGGCCGCCACTGCCCAGATCGGATCTTAGAGCGAACTGTTAAATGGTACATGAATCGGATCGCATGGGTGTGAACAACCATGTGATCTGATTCCAGTGCGGACCAAAAAAAAGGGTCCTGCACTATTTTGGTGAGAATGCGATGCGATTTCAGCCATACAGTCTGTATGGCTGAATTCGCATTGCACAGACATCGCATGTGATCTCCACAGCAATGCAGTACGAATCACATGCAATGTCTGTGGTCACACCAGTGTAAACCCAGCCTTAGGGCTGGTTCACAACACAAAAACACACTCTAGGTCCATTCCGGTTTCTGCATGCGCGTTTCTGGCACATTCTGGTGTGTTTTTGATGCGTTTACAGTAGCATCCCAGATGCTTTTTTTCTTCTTTTTCCCTGTTTTTTTTTTTTCATTGTACTGGGGTCTGGTGCGTTTTTGATGCGTTTTACTGCATTCCAGTACAGCCCAGTGCAGGAACTACTTTTCTGGTACTGGAAAGCCCTGGAATTGACCACACTGGTGTGAACTATGCCATTGGAAACCATATAATCTACTTTACATGCATTTTTAATGCAGAACTGGCCCTTAAACCCAAAAGCAAACATTTATTATATTGCAGCTTACTATTTCCTAGATGACTAGTGATGGCTGTATTAGACCTGGGCATTTTAGACTAAGCAGCCCAGATCCCCTGCAGGAGCCAGCAGGAGAGGGGAGGGGGAACCTGGCAGCTCTGCGGGGGGAGGAGAGGGAGCCAGGAGAGAGCACACAGGGGCCCAATGAGAGAACAGGGGCCCAGGGGCAGCAGAAAGAAGATGGATAGGAGCAGAGGTGTAACTAGAACATTCAGGGCCCTGGTGCAAGAAATCACAAAGTTCTCCCTTGGCCTCTGGTCCTGGGGTTCTTCCCACTGATCCTGGGACCTTTTATTCCTATTGTGGGGCCATTTATTAAGGTCCAGATGCGTGACCTTTTTACATGTTCTGCAGCGGGCCTACCCCCACTGTAATAGAATGCCAGGGCCTAGTCGCTAGTGCGACCTCTGATACCCTGGTAGTTCCGCTAATGGGTGCTAGCAATATTTTGAGGGTTCTGTAGTACCCCTCTAAGAGAGAGAGGGAAGTGTGTCACTTACCACAGGGTGTTTGAAATGGATAGCATGTGCTCACATCACAGGAATGGACTATATGATATTGTGTTAGTTATATGACATTGGTGGAATGGACTATTGAGCACTCTATATGACTTTTTTTATCATATGGACACTTTAAGGGATATGTTGTGTAAGTAATATAGGTTCTTTTTGTTTCATGTTGAACTCCAAATTTATGTTTATGGGAGAAGTATGGGAATAAGTTTTTTTGTAGAATCATACTTATCTAGCTGGATGCAGCATCAGTCCCCCGCCAGCTCTAACACTGAGAACCGAGTGATCGAAACACTGCTGATCGCTCGGCTCTCAGGGCTCCCTGAGCAGAGAGCTGGTGACTATCAGTCATCGGCTCTTTACTCTGCCCCCCACCTCCCTCACTGGAGCACTGGGCTGTGGAGGGGGCGAGAGTGGCCGGCTCGCTGAGAGGCTGAGCCTGGTGCAGGTCCAGGCATGTGGGCGGATCCTGACCATATTGTCACGATCTTACCCGAGCCTGGACAGGCACTGTGACACCAGCCGACAGTGGGCTTCAGCCTGCTGTCTGCTGAAAACGGGTCACATGAGTGCAGAACGAACTGCACTCCTGTGATCCATGGGAGAAGTTCAGCCAAACAAGCTTTGGCTGTACTTCTCCTTTAGGTTACACAGATGTTCACATATGCAATTTATTTATGTTATGATTTAAGGTGGCAACAGTGATTTTCTTGCTTGAATCACTATTAAGGAGGGGATTTTTTTTCACTTGTTTTATTTTTCATTTTATTCACTTGCGGGGTGTGCTTGTTTGTAATTGTATTTTTCTTAGTCTAAGTGGAGATACTTTTTGAGATGTTTAATTCATTAAACCTCCCGTTTTTTTTATTGTCAGTTCCAAGTTACCTTCTATTCTTAGGTATATGGCCTATCAAACAAATTTTAATTGTGCCACTGAAGGAGAACATTTAACAAAATGTCATGCCACTGGCACTTGGACAAGATTATCCCAAGATTTATGCAAATCTGTCCTTTACTATCTGAGGCATCTCCCTGATGTAAAAAAATTCACATGGACATTTCAGAAAATATATTTCATAAATGGTTTGAAACGTAAAATAACCATTGATCTTGACCTGATGACCCCCCATGCAGGCAATTGTAAATAGTGCTGATCGATAGAAGAAATAGCTGTTTTCCCCAAAAAATTGCAACAATTCTAGAAAGAATTCAATTTTACAGAACATATAATTAGGACTCCTCTAGCAGTCTATAATATGCCTAGAACACCTAAATCAGGAGAAATGTTGTAGTATAATTTAAAGTTATTTTGTGTTACAAGAATGGAGTCAGCAGATGCTCTTATTTTCCTATGATATTTTAAGCAATCATTGGTCTCATGAAAATAAGGATTTGTTTTCTGTATAAAGAGGACCTACTCCCGGTTCACACATATGCAATGTGGGAACCAACCAGCATGATTCCAGTACGGGTTCCCACATCGCATGTCACTCACAGGCAGTTCACACTGCCCTCTGCGAATCGCTGCAGGTGTCAATAGAAAGTCAATGACACCCCCAGATGCAGTGGTGGCTGGTGGGTTTTTCTTTGGGGAGGGCAACAAACAACCACCCCCCCGGCTGCCAGCGTTGCGCTGCTACCCTCCCCCCCATATGCCAGTCGGTCCGGCCTTTACCCCATCTAGGTGGCGGGTGGCAGGAGGTGGATTGCGGGCAGCAGCTCCGATGGGTAGCTGGCGGTGGGCTGGGAGCAGCGGCTCCGGTGTCCTCAGTGCGGCGGGTGGCTAGCAGTGGGCTGGAAACCACGGCTCCGGGGTTTTTAGTGTGACAGGTGGCTGGTGGTCAGCGTAGAGCAGTAGCTCCGGTGTCCTCAGTGTGGCGGGTGGCTGATGGCAGGCTGGGAGCAGAGGCTTCGGTGTCCTCAGCGCAGCAAGTGTCAGGCTGGGAGCAGCGGCTCCAGTGTCCCCAGTGGGGGGAGGTTGGCAGCAGGCTGAGAGCAGTGGCTCCGGTGTCCTTTCCTCCATGGCTTCCGTGCCGTGCGTGTCCTCTCTCCTCCTCCTTCTCCTAGGTGTCCAATAGGATCGCCTGACATTTTGACCAATTGGTAAACGGGTCTCACACCCGCTTCCTGATTGGCGGGGAGGAGATTTAGTGTGAAAATAGTGAATATTAATTCGCTATTGTCACACAACTGGGTGCGCCCATGGGCCCACCCTTTTTTGAAGCCTATTAGAGCCTCTGGCTCTGAACATGTGCTTAAAAAAACACTCCCCTCCCCAATTGGAATCCATGCATCCGACGTTCTGTATGTAGATCAGGGTGCCGGACGCATGGATAGGAGGGCAGCTCTTTATGGATGGGCCTCTACTGCCGATTCCAGTGCAGACCAAAAAAGGGTCCTGCACCATTTTGGTGCAAATGCGATGAGATTTGACCTCTGATCTTGGGGTTCTTCCCACTGATCCTGGGACCTTTTACTTCTATTGTGGGGCCATTCATTAGGGTCCAGATGTATGACCTTTTTACATGTTCTACAATGCCCCCCCCCAACTGTGGTAGAATGCCAGGGCAGAGTCACTAGTGCAACCTTTATGACCCTGGTAGTTCCGCCAATGGGTGCTAGCAAAATTTTGAGTGTTCTATAGCACCCTTCTGGTCCCGCCCCTAGTGACAGGGAGGCTGCATGGGCCCCCTGCAGCACGGTCGCAGTTGACCCCTGAAGCTCCGACATTGAAGCATTATACAGTGGGGGGGAGCATTGAGCAGTATACAGTATGGGGGGAGCAATATACATTGGGGGGGAACAGTGGGCAGTATACAGTGGGGGGGGCAAAGAGCAGTATTTGGGGGAAAAGTGGGCAGTATACAGTGGGGGGAGCAGTGAGCAGTATACGGGGGAGGCAGCAGTGAGCAATATACAGTGTGGGGGAGAGAAGTGGGCAGTATACAGTTTAGAGGGGGCAATAGGGGGGAGCAGTGAGCAGTATACAGTGGGGGGGAGCAGCGTGTAGTAAACATTGTGGGGGGAGCAGTATACAGGTTGGGGGGAGCAGTGAGCAGTATACAGGGGGGAAGAGGAGCAGGGAGCTTTACACGGAGGGTCAGTGGGCAGTTTACAGTGGGGTCAGTGGGCAGTATACAGTGGGGAGGGCAATGAGCAGTATACAGTGAGGGGGAGGAGTATACAGTGTGAGGGGAGCAGTGAGCAGTCTATAGTGGTTGGGAGCAGTATATGGGGGAGAGGAGCAGGGAGCTGTATACAGGGGGGACAATCGGCAGTATACAGTGGGGGTTGGGCAGTGTGCAGTATACAGTGGGGGGGCAATGACCAGTGTAGCACCCTGGTGTTAGGCAGGATTACTAACAAATTTAGTTTGCTCGACAGTAACCAGCCTGGCTGATTGTTAGGGAGATCCACTGACCTATTCCTAAATCTGGGTTTGGTGCACCTCTCTTCAGTCACTAGGAGGCATTGTTACCTGTGGTATTAGATTGACAAGGGCTTAGTAAATCCGGACTAGGAGTGGATGGGTTGTCTCAGCCAATTGACAAGAGTTTCTTTGCCCTCAGCCTGCTGGGAGAGCCTATTTATTCGGGAGGGGTCAGGTGATCAGGGTTCAGTGCCACTTGGACGGCTGTCTGGGTGGACGTGTGTTGAAAAGCTCCTTGCTGCTAGGCCAGAAGCCCGAGTCCTATTCGGGAGTAGCTGACTGCTAGGCGGTCTGAGGCCTATCTAGTTTTGAAGCAAGCAGCACGGGATTGGGGCTTCGGGCTTGGAGCCCAACCAAGTTGCAGGGGGTTCTACCGGCTGAACAACCAAGTAGTTGCCACAGGTGAAGGAAAGCAGTTGCCATCAGAGACGACCACTCCTGTCGCCAGAGGCAAGCGAGAACCAGAGTCAGAAGTAAAGGGGACACAGTCGCCCGCAAGGGACAATCTCTCCTGTTATCAGAGGCCAGGTTCTGTGAAGACTGAAGAAGTACCAGAGCAGCCTTTTTCACTAGCCGTGGATGGTGAAGAACTTGGGAAAGCTTCAGCAGAGTCAAGCTAGGGACCCAGCGGTACAGTGTGGGTGACGCTTGCAGAGGATTCAGCAGGTTAGCTGAAGAGCCAAGTCAGGGACCCAACGGGACAGTGTGGGTGACACTTGGAAGCCACAGCGGGATAGTTGTGAAGGAGCTCAAGGGATTCAGTGGCGGCTTGGACCTGAAGAGTCTAGTAAGAGACTGGGAGCTCAGTGAGAGGATCTACAACGGGATACTGTGAGTTGTGATCTGTGTTGAAGTTACCAGATCAGTTGCTATAGGAGACAGCGGTCTACAGATACAGTTTGCTGCAATTCAGCTTAAAGGCCCTTGAACCGTATAGATGTTCTTCTATTCCTATTTTCTCTCAGAGTCTGCCAAGTATTTTGCATCTGCCTAAGAGTGTTCAGGCCCTAACCCTCTCTCCCCAGTTCTGCTAAGAGACAATAAATCTTTTTTGCATTCTCAACGTGTCTGGCATCCAACTTACTCCATCTACACCACACCCACTATGCCTAGTAACCCACACTGTGAAGATAAAAGTCAGCTCTCCCTGACTCTGGAGGTCACCATTAGGCCTCTAGGGGTCAGGCCATGGCTACACTAGTATACAGGGAGGGGGGAGCAGTGAGCAGTTTACAAACTGCTCACTGCTTACATTTATAAATGACTCCTCAGATATGGAATAGAGTTGAATTTAAAAAAAGGCTGCCATCAGCAGGGCTGGATGGTTCACCTGTATCCTCCGCCCGCACCTAAATGCCAGAGCCTCATGCACCAGGGCTAAACATTAAGTGTGCACAAGGCCTTACATCTGTGTTCCTGTCAGAGCCTCCCTGCCCATTTGTGTCCCCAGCAGAATCTCCCCACACAATTTTGTCCTCATCAGACTCTCCCTAAAAGCCTGTGTCCCCATTAACACCTCTCCTTGCACATTCCTGTTTCCATCACAGCCACTCCCCACACATGTGTGTCCCCAACAGAACTCCTGCCACACGTTTGTGTCCCCCCAGAGCCACCTCCCCCATTAAAACTCCTCCCCCCAACACTTGTATCCCCTATCAGAGCCCCCTCCACACTTGTGTCCCCCTCAGAGCCCCCTCCACACTTGTGTCCCCCCCATCAGAGCCCCCTCCTCAGTTGTGTCCCCCCATCAGAGCCCCCTCCACACTTGTGTCCCCAATCAGAGCCCCCTCCACACATTTGTCCCCCTTCAGAGCCCCCTAGACACTTGTGTCCCCCCATCAGAGCCCCCTGCACACTTGTATCCCCCATCAGAGCCTCCTCCACACTTGTGTCCCCCATCAGAGCCCCCTACAAACTTGTGTCCTCATCAGAGTCCCCTCCACACTTGTGTCCGCCATCAGAGCCCCCTTCACACTTGTGTCCCCTCATTAGAGCCTCCTCCACACTTGTGTCCTCATCAGAGTCCCCTCTACAATTGTGTCCTCATCAGAGTCCCCTCCACACTTGTGTCCCCTTAAGAGCCCCCTCCACACTTGTGTCCCCATCAGAGCCCCCTCCACACTTGTGTCCCCCATCAGAGCCCCCTCCACACTTGTGTCCCCCATCAGAGCCCCCTCCACACTTGTGTCCCCAATCAGAGCCCCCTCCACACATTTGTCCCCCATCAGAGCCCCCTAGACACTTGTGTCCCCCCATCAGAGCCCCCTGCACACTTGTATCCCCCATCAGAGCCTCCTCCACACTTGTGTCCCCCATCAGAGCCCCCTACAAACTTGTGTCCTCATCAGAGTCCCCTCCACACTTGTGTCCCCCATCAGAGCCCCCTTCACACTTGTGTCCCCTCATTAGAGCCTCCTCCACACTTGTGTCCTCATCAGAGTCCCCTCTACAATTGTGTCCTCATCAGAGTCCCCTCCACACTTGTGTCCCCTTAAGAGCCCCCTCCACACTTGTGTCCCCATCAGAGCCCCCTCCACACTTGTGTCCCCCATCAAAGCCCCCTCCACACTTGTGTCCCCCATCAGAGCCCCCTCCACACTTTTGTCCCCCTATCAGAGCCCCCTTCACATTTGTGTCCCCATCAGAGCCCCCTCCACACTTGTATCCCCCATCAGAGCCCCCTCCACACTTGTGTCCCCATCAGAGCCCCCTCCACACTTGTGTCCCCCATCAGAGCCCCTTCCACACTTGTGTCCCCCATCAGAGCCCCCTCCACACTTTTGTCCCCCTATCAGAGCCCCCTCCACATTTGTGTCCCCATCAGAGCCCCCTCCACACTTGTATCCCCCATCATAGCCCCTCCACACTTGTATCCCCCATCAGAGCCCCCTCTACACTTGTATCCCCCATCAAAGCCTCCTCCACACTTGTGTCCCCCATCAGAGCCCCCTCCACACTTGTGTCCTCATCAGAGCCCCCTCCACACTTGTGTCCTCATCAGAGCCCCCTCCACACTTGTATCCCCCATCAGAGCCCCCTCCACACTTGTATCCCCCATCAGAGCCCCCTCCACACTTGTATCCCCCATCAAAGCCTCCTCCACACTTGTGTCCCCCATCAGAGCCCCTCCACACTTGTGTCCTCATCAGAGTCCCCTCCACACTTGTGTCCTCATCAGAGTCCCCTCCACACTTGTGTCCCCATTAGAGTCCCCACCACACTTGTGTCCCCCATCAGAGCCCCCTCCACACTTGTGTCCTCATCAGACCCCCCCCCGAACATCTACATCTCCATCAGAGCCACCCCACACACAGTTTTGTCCCCATCAGAGCCCCCCCTTCATTTGTTTTCTCCTTCACAGCCCCACACACACAGTTTCGTCCCCTTCTATACTTGTGTCCCCAGCACACATTCCTTTCCCCATCACCGCCTGCTTTTCCCCCCTGTAGATCAGTGTGTTCTGTGCTGCTTCTCTGAAGGTCTGGCACTAGAGGAGACCTACCGCACTTCCTGGGTCCCGCCCCCCTTTTACACAGACA
This sequence comes from Aquarana catesbeiana, assembly GCF_042186555.1. NCBI lineage: Eukaryota > Metazoa > Chordata > Amphibia > Anura > Ranidae > Aquarana > Aquarana catesbeiana. The sequence goes on along the minus strand of NC_133325.1, from coordinate 421,412,849 downwards.
CACTGTTACACTGAATCTAGCTGGGAGCTGGGAGGTGCACAGATCTGCCCTGAAATAACATGGGCTTTGTTGGCTTAGTCGAGTTGCGGGACTTGCGCTGCACACCCCCTCAATGCCTGAAAGAACAAGAAAAAAGAAAGTTACACCCAAGCACATAAAATCACCCCCACAATTTTGAGGCCCCCCCACCCCAACATATACACATGCACCAATGTAAACGCATGCATTGGGGCGCCTACACGTGAAAACCTCGATTGCGATACACATGTTACATATCGCCACGTACGCTGGAGTGAGAGCAATAATTCACCACCAGACCTCCTCTTAACACTAAACTGATACCTATAGGGGCTTTTGAAGCGTCGCCTATAGAAAATATAGGGTAGTGAAGTTTGTCGCCATTTCACGAACGCTCGTAAATATAAGGTTTGGCATATTGGGTATCTATTTACTTGGTGCAACCTTGTCTTTTATATTTAACCCAAAATGCGGGTACTTGATTGTGTTTGTTTGCACTAAAATTCACAGTAGTGTGTTTGTTACTGATATTTTGCGGTAATATCGTGTGACATAAAAACTACCACTATTTTATTCTCTAGCCACTCCAGCCCTGGAGGATTTGGCAGCTCAATACTAGAGCACTTTCTACAATTTGGCACTGTGCTGCTTTAACTGGTAATTGCGCGGTCATGCAATGTTGTACCCAAACTAAATTTGCATCCTTTTTTTCCCACAAATAGAGCTTTCTTTTGATGGTATTTGATTGTGTCTGCGATTTTTATTTTTTGCGATATAAATGGAAAAAGACCGAAAATTTAGAAAAAAATGATATTTTCTACTTTTTGTTATAAAAAAAATTTAATAAACTCATGTAGCGCTGACAACCTTTGTTTCTAGCTCTATGTGTATTATACAGTACATAGGTTGTGTTAGTGCCATCTTGTGGACAATTGAGAAAGTACAATATGTTTACATTTCATGATCAAGTGAAATGACATGGAAGTGATTCATTGTTTACTTCGGAAATTTAGCTCTGACCCACCCACAATGCTCCTGGACAAGGTGAGAACTGAACTGCATTGTGGGAGGATATAAAAGGGTAAGGAACGGCCATCTTGGGTCTCTTGTTCCTGGGACGCGTGGCCTGCCAGCAGAACCCCATGGGTGTGTGTGTCCTACAGGGTTGCGGCCTACTTTGCGAAGGAGCGGAGCAGCTGCAAGGGTCCTGCCATCACAGCGTGCTGGAGCAGCCAAAGTGATCATTCCAGAGACCCGTGGGGTGATAACCGAGGACTCCTGGTCATTTGTGAACGAAACAGTGTGACGGCGTGGTGGTGTCTCAATACAGACTGAGAACTGCTGAAACTGAGACATCCATCTGCCTGGATCTCGTGTGGTGAGAGGGTTAACACCCAGAAGTTTGTTTAACTATTACATACACAGTTAGAACTGTTACAGAGTGTTACTGGGACTGATAGTCCCACGGAACAAGTGAAGTTGGAGAACTTTACACCTGAATAGACTTTATTTTTTACACTACGTTGGTGTGATAGTATAGTCATTGTAATAATTCTTTATATAAATATGTTATTCACTCAAAGAAAGAAGTTATTTGTGGTTATTACTGAAGTTTGTGTGCAGTGTTGTCATTTCTCCTGCAGGTGGAGCTACCAGCACCCAGGTAGAGGTAACTATAACTATAAGTGTATATTGTGGGTTAAAGTTGATACTCATATTATTACAACACTGCACTACATTTGTGTCAAGGGGATTGAACAATTTAAGAAGGGTGAAGAGCATACAGGACAGGCCCGCTTAAACCAGCAGCTCCATTGAGAGTTATTGCTACATGTGGGGGCTCATCTGGGATCACTGTCGCTCTAACGCCAAGCACCCTCTTAAGAACCCTAAAATGGATCCCCCAACTGTGGCACAGTGGTGTGAGGCGGAAGGCGTCCGTTCAGAAGCGAGCGTGGCCATGGAACTCTGGGGAGATATCTGGGAGAAGGAACACATCAACCAAGTGGTAAAAACACTATCCCCAGGACAAAGAGTCAAAGTGGTAAGTAAGGCCTGATCATGAGGCGTTCCGCACCTATGCATTATTGAAATGGCGGAAGGGAGTTCCGGAAAATTTCAGGGGTGCAAGGTGTTGAACTCGCTGACAAGACCAAATTCCACCTGACTCACGCAAAGGAAGAAGGGGAGAATCCTGCCACCTTCTCCCAAATGAGTCCCACAGGAATCAGGGTCCCCTCACAGTCAGCGCTGGCCACAATTGAGCCAGAACTCATCACAGCCCTGGGAAATTTGGTGTCCCAGTGTCAAAAAGGGAACCCAACCTATTCAGGGACTGGGTACCGAAAACTGGGTATTTTCTCGGGCCAACGGCCTGTACCCAAAGGAGAGGATACCTTTGAAGAATGGTTGGAACAGACCACGCAGGTATTGGATGAGTGGGACATCCCTGAAACTCAGAAGAAACAGCGGATTACTGAGAGTCTCAAAGGGCCTGCTTCCAAGGCCATTCGAAATCTAAAGCTCAGCAAACAGGACTGTGTAGCCCAAGACTACTTAGATATCCTGCAAGATGTGTTTGGACGTACTGAAAAGGTTTCCGACCTAATTTACCAATTAGAACACACCTATCAGGAAGCTGGAGAGAAGTTGTCGGACTATATGAGACGGCTGGACAAGGTCATTCATCAGATATTACTGAAGAAGGGACTAGATACTTGTAAGGTGGATGAAATTCGAGCCAAACAGGTCTTAAGGGGTGCCCAGCCTTTGGACCCCATCACCCTCCAGTTAAGGACTCGCCAAGATGGAGGTATATTAAAGTACCCAGATCTAATTCGGATTGTACGGGAGGAAGAAGCTATTCTGGAAAGGAAGAAGGAGAACCTTCAAGAACCAAAGCACACTGTTGGAGTTCGAACAGTTAATGTGATGGAGGATGATCCCCAGATTGAGCTTCTTAAGACTCAGGTGGCTCAGTTGATGGAAATGATGGCTTTGCTGACCATGAGACCCCCAAATCCGCCCAATAAAGGAACAGAAAAATTGAAGAGAGTATCAAATTCCACCTTCAGGAGCAGATCTAGACTTTGTTTCAACTGTGGAGGAGTTGGGCACTTCGGAAACGTGTGCCCGAGTCCAAGGGCAGCAGTACAACGCCAAAAGCTGGCGGAAAACTTCAAAGGGCCCTAGTGAAGGAGTCAGTTGGGCGCCCCGTAACTGTCATCAACTCCAACGAAACTCAAGTTCCCAAAGTTCTGAGAGTAAAGGGAGGAATGAAGAGGAGTGAACGTCCATGGAAGCGAAGAGTCAAGATATGTTCTAGTAGGCAGAAGAAGCCGAAAACTCAGGGAGAATTTCCCCGCAACCTAGTGGGACCCTCTCCGATTATCCCAATCCAGGTAGAAGGAATCTACGCTAAGGCCCTGTTGGATACCGGAGCTCAAGTGACCTTATTATACAAAGATTTCTACATGAAGCATCTACAGCATCTGCCCCTGCAAAAGTTGGAAGAATTGGAGATATGGGGTCTAGGTACCCAGAACTTTCCTTATGAGGGATATATCCCTATCAAACTCACCTTTGACCCAAGTGTGGCAGGGAAGGCGGAGACTTTCGACACCCTGGCGGTTGTATGCCCCCGCCCCTCTGGGGCTCATAAAAGTTCCCTTATCATTGGAACGAATATTGATCTGGTCGGAAGACTCCTGACACCGCTTGTACAGAAGGAAAGTGCCCCGGCCGTGAAGATGCATCCCATGCTGACCCAAGTGTACAGGAACATAGTACACGAACAAAAGGCCCCACCAGAAGGGGTGGGAAAAGTTTGGCGTTTGGACCGAAATGAAGAACTGCTACAACCGGGTGAAGTGGTATGCATGAGAGCCTCTGTCAAGTTGAGTTGGAGACAACCTGGTCCTTTCATTGTCTTGGAGACAGATACTTGGGAAGAAGATGTGGATCTGGAGATACTCCCAAAAGTGTTATCTACTAAGGCACTTAAGAGAAGCAGGGGGAGAGTCTCAGTCAGTGTTCGGAACACGATAGCCTTGCCTGTGAAGATACCAGCAAGAATGCTACTTGGGCAAGCGAATCAAGCAACCCCGGTTTCGCCAAGAGATGTGAAAAAGGGGCCAGAAGAGGAGATTCCCATAGAGAATTTTTACCCGAAAAACACCTCCCTTACGCCTGCATGGATGGAGAGGGCCAAAGCCCAGCTCATGAGATGGAAGGAAGTTTTCTCTAAAAGCGAGTTTGGTGTGGGGTATGCCAAGAGTGCAGAGCACAAGATCCGGTTGGAGGAAGACAAACCTTTTTGGGTAAGGGTCAGGAGGATCCCGCTGGGAGATCTTGAAGACCTCAGAGAACAGCTGGCTGAGCTGAAGAGGACTGGGATTATCAAAGAGTCCAGGAGTCCATACGCCTCTCCGATAGTGGTGGTGAGGAAGAAAAATGGGTGACTCCGGCTGTGTATTGATTACAGGACTCTGAACCGACGGACCATTCCTGATCAATACACTACCCCCCGTATAGAAGATGCCCTACAGAGCCTGTCAGGGGTGAAGTGGTTCAGTGTATTAGCTCTGAAGAGTGGTTATTATCAGATCCCCATGAGTCCTGAGGATAAGGAGAAGACTGCTTTCATCACCCCTGTGGGGTTCTATGAATTCAACTGGATGCCACAAGGTCTGTCTGGGGCCCCAGCAATGTTCCAGCAGCTCATGGAAAAGACGGTAGGCGACATGAATTTGATTGAGGTCTTAGTATACTTAGACGATATCATTGTGTTTGGCCAAACTATTGAAGAGCATGAAGAGCGACTGGAAAAAGTTCTAAAGAGGCTACTTGAAGAGGGTTTGAAACTTTCAATGGAGAAGTGTCAATTCTACCAATCTTCAGTGAACTATCTAGGGCACATTGTGTCTGAAGAAGGGATAGCAACTGACCCTGAGAAATTGGAAGCTGTTATCTCCTGGCCAAGGCCCACGAATGTGACTGAGCTCAGGTCATTCCTAGGATTCTGCTCCTACTACCGGAGGTTTGTGGAGGGGTTCACAAAGATAGCTCACCCACTTACAGAACTACTGAAGAATCAGGAAGAGGCCGATGTGGATTCAGAGAAACCTGGGAGACAAAAAGAAGGGCCCCGGAAGAAAAAGGAATCTATCATGGATCAGTGGACCCAAGAATGTGAAGAGACATTCAGTTTATTGAAGAAGAGTCTTACAACTGCTTCGGTGTTAGCTTATACGGATCCTACCAAGCCCTATGAACTGCATGTGGATGCCAGCCGAGATGGGCTGGGCGGAGTGCTCTATAAGAATAACAATGGACAATTAAGGCCTGTTGCTTATGTGAGCCGAAGCTTGTCTCCTGCTGAGAAGAACTACCCAACTCATAAGCTTGAGTTTCTGGCCTTGAAGTGGGTTGTGGTGGAAAAGCTGAGAGATTATCTGTATGGTGTATGGTGCCGAATTTGTAGTTAAAACAGATAACAACCCCCTCACATACTTATTCACCACCGCAAAATTGTACGCTACAGGCCATAGGTGGTTGGCTGCTCTCTCAATATTCTCCTTCAGCCTGAAATACAGACCGGGAGTGGGCAACAGAGATGCAGACCCCACAGCCCCCTGAGCTCACAAGAGGATTGGACTCAATTTGCCTCTGATGGGGTAAGAGCCCTTTGTGAAGGAACAGTAAAGCAGGAGAAAGGTGGAGCCAGAGCTGAAGAGATTGGAGTAACTACCGCAGGAGTACCCAGGTATTACTGTAATGCCTCCCAGATTGCTGCAGAGGGTTTACCTAAGTTATCAAGGAAAGATCTTAGGAGAGATCAACAAGAAGATCCACTCTGCAGCTTGGTATTGTAAGCTCTGGAGGGAAAACACCCTGATTTACTTTTGAGAAGTGCCCAAAAAGAAGCTCTGTTGTTACACAAAGAGTGGGATCGGTTGCAGTTGTTGCAAGGAATGGTCTACCGTAGGGGCCCCTCTTTAGATCCGGAGGAGAAGTGGCAACTGTTGCTGCCAGAGAAGCACCGAGAGACAGTGTTAATCGCTCTGCATGATTGTCATGGGCATTTGGGGTCAGAAAGAACTCTTCAGTTGATAAGAGATAGATTCTACTGGCCTTACATGAGGAAAGAAGTGGAGAGTTACTGTCACTCCTGCCATAGGTGTATCCAGAGAAAGACGCTGCCACAATGGGCAGCCCCAATGGGATATTTATCAAGCCAAGGCCCCATGGATCTAGTTTGCATAGACTTCCTGTGTCTCGAGTCTGACTTGAGTGGGCAAGGAAATATTCTGGTAGTCACAGACCATTCTACCAGATATGCTCAAGCTTTCTTCATGAAAGATCAGAAGGCGGTCACAGTGGCAAAGACATTAGTGGAGAAGTTCTTCGTCCATTACGGCTTACCAGAGAGGATCCACTCAGATCAAGGAAGAAACTTTGAGAGTACACTCATCAGGAGGTTGCTGGATCTATTAGGAATTCAAAAGTCCAGAACTACACCCTATCATCCGCAAGGAGACCCTCAGCTGGGGAGGTTTAATAGAACTCTTCTTAATATGTTAGGGACACTAACCTCTGAACAAAAGCCCAACTGGAGTAAGCATATTGCCGCTTTAGTGCATGCATATAACAGCACCAAGAGTGACGTCACCGGGTACTCACCTTATCGGTTGATGTTTGGGCGTGAGGCTAGGTTACCAGTGGATCTAGCTATTGGAACTTCTCTGGATCATCACCAACAGCCGAAGAGAGTAGTGAGGCTCTCAGGCCAGAAGCTCCGGAGTTTGTGCCATTGTCTGAAAAAGCTGAGAAGTGTTTATCTTCCACTGAAGTAGAAGAAAATAGTGTCCATCCAGAAATAGAGGACACACCAAAAGAGCAGAGGGGAAAGAGGAACATTCACCCACCCAATAGACTAACATACAATACATTGGGCGAGTGTTCTGAAACAACAAAAGTTACCAGCAAAAGGAATGCTGATGAGCCTAGTTCCTCCTCAGTCAACCTGGACAACGAGAGCCCTGTTTCACCCATTGACACATCTGTATCTGATACTAAGGTGACAGTTGTGGGTACACAGAGTAGCTTTCCAACACCTGAGAATTGGTGGGAGGCTCCTCTGTCGGTCCTGTGTACTCGGTTAGAGGCTAAGATGTGTAGCAGGAACAAGGTCTTACATATCTTTGGGGACCAAAGATTTAAAGCAGGGGGAGAATGTAGCGCTGACAACCTTTGTTTCTAGCTCTATGTGTATTATACAGTACATAGGTTGTGTTAGTGCCATCTTGTGGACAATTGAGAAAGTACAATACGTTTACGTTTCATGATCAAGTGAAATGACATGGAAGTGATTCATTGTTTACTTCGGAACTTTAGCTCTGACCCACCCACAATGCTCCTGGACAAGGTGAGAACTGAACTGCATTGTGGGAGGATATAAAAGGGTAAGGAGCGGCCATCTTAGGTCTCTTGTTCCTGGGATGCGTGGCCTGCCAGCAGAACCCCGTGGGTGTGTGTGTCCTACAGGGTTGCGGCCTACTTTGCGAAGGAGCGGAGCAGCTGCAAGGGTCCTGCCATCACATCACAGCGTGCTGGAGCAGCCGAAGTGATCATTCCGGAGACCCGTGGGGAGATAACCGAGGACTCCTGGTCGTTTGTGAACGGAACAGTGTGACGGCGTGGTGGTGTCTCGATACGGACTGAGAACTGCTGAAACGGAGACATCCATCTGCCCAGATCTCGTGCGGTGAGAGGGTTAACACCCAGAAGTTTGTTTAACTATTACATACACAGTTAGAACTGTTACAGAGTGTTGCTGGGACTGATAGTCCCACGGAACAAGTGAAGTTGGAGAACTTTACACCTGAATAGACTTCAGTATTCAAGAACGGATGCTAGATGCTTGTTTCTTCATATAAGAACACTTAGCCAACCTGTTGGATTACAATTGTTTTAGTGTGATACATTACGCTGCGCAACACCCAGGAGGATCCCCTTGTGGATTACAATTATAAAAGCTAGCGAAGACTGAAGAAGTTCGGACTTCCTTATCATTGCAGGGCCCTGCATTTAGTTACAAGGGATAGTGACTTTAAGGTCTAGAGCAGGGGGAGCTCCCGGGTATATTTATATATAATTAGATATATCTGTGTCTGTTACTGATTGTCACAACCATTTCTTATACTGTTACACTACGTTGGTGTGTTAGTATAGTCATTGTAATAATTCTTTATATAAATATATTATTCACTCAAAGAAAGAAGTTATTTGTGGTTATTACTGAAGTTTGTGTGCAGTGTTGTCATTTCTCCTGCAGGTGGAGCTACCAGCACCCAGGTAGAGGTAACTATAACTATAAGTGTATATTGTGGGTTAAAGTTGATACTCATATTATTACAACACTGCACTACATTTGTGTCAAGGGGATTGAACAATTTAAGAAGGGTGAAGAGCATAGAGGACAGGCCCGCTTAAACCAGCAGCTCCATCGAGAGTTATTGCTACACTCAATTTTAGTCATACATTTAGGCCAAAATGTATTCAGCCACATGTCTTTGGTAAAAAAAATGTCAATAAGCGTATATTTATTGGTTTGCACAAAAGTTATAGCATCTACAAACTAGGGCACATTTTCTGGAATTTATGCAGCTTTTAGTTTATGACTCTCATTTCTTGAGGTGCTAAAATGGCAGGGCAGTAAACCCCCCCCCCCCCAAATGACCCAATTTTGGAAAGTAGACACCCCAAGGAAATTGCTGAGAGGCATGTTGAGCCCATTGAATATTTTATTTTTTTTATCACAAGTGATTGAACAATGACAAAAAAATGGCATGGTTATATGTGGAATTACACCCCAAAATACATTCTACTGCTTCTTCTGAGTATGGGGATACCTCATGTGTGAGACTTTTTGGGAGCCTAGCTGCATACAGGACCCCAAAAAACAATTACCGCTTTCAGGATTTCTAAGGGTGTAAATTTTTGATTTCACTCCTCACTACCTATCACAGTTTTGATGGCCATAAAATGCCAAGATAGCATAACCCCCCCCCCCAAATGACCCCATTTTGGAAATTAGACACCCCAAGCTATTGATGAGAGGCATGCTGAGTCCATGGAATATTTTATATTTTGCCACAAGTTTTGGGAAAATTCCAATTTTTTTTTTTTTTACACAACGTTGTTACTAAATGATATGTTGTTCAAATATGGCATGATTATATGTGGAATTACACCCCAAAATACATTCTGCTGCTTCTCCTGAATACGGGGATACCACATGTGTTGAACTTTTTGGCAGTCTAACCGCGTACAGGACCCTGAAAACCAATCACCGCCTTCAGGCTTTCTAAGGGCGTACATTTTTGATTTCACTTCTCACTGCCTATCACAGTTTTGGAGGCCATGAAATGCCCAGATAGCACAAAACCCCCTCAAATGACCCCATTTTGTAAATTTCCCGAAACTTGTGACAAAATATAAATTATTTCATGGACTCAACATGTCTATCAGCAAATTTTTGCAATTTTTTTTCACACAGTATTTGCGCAGCGATTTTTCAAACGCAATTTTTTGGGAAAAAACACACTTTTTTTAATTTTAATGCACTAAAACACACTATATTGCCCAAATGTTTGATGGAATAAAAAAGATGATCTTATACCGAGTACATAGATACCAAACACGGCATGCTTTAAAATTGCGCACAAACGTGCAGCAGCGACAAACTACATACATTTTTAAAGCCTTAAAAGCCTTTACAGCTTACCATTTTAGATTTACAGAGGAGGTCTACTGCTAAAATGACTGCCCTCGAACTGACCTTCGCGGTGATACCTCACATGCATTGTGCAATTGCTGTTTACATATGACACCAGACTGACGCTTGCGTTCGCCTTTGCTCGTGAGCACAGGGGGCACTGTGGTGGTGAAATCACCTCCGGCGCTGGAGTCACAGCTTTACGTATCGTGGGAGCAAGATAGATAAACCCGGTGCTGCAACTGAATGGCATACCTGCTAAGCAAATGATGGTTAACAATAAAACAAAGTAACATTACAGTGTAACAGCGTAACAGTAAGACTTACCATACCTGCAAAGCAATTACAATAAAACATAGTCAAAATAAAATATTGCAATCTGTGCCTAAAAAAATATATGCTGAATATATGCAGAAGCATGGGGCAATCCGCCCCTAATGTTAGGAGCAAATCGCTCCTCCACCGCTGCCCCCATGCTTCGGTATATATGCTCTTTTTTTTTTAACTGTGGTGGTGAAATCACCTCCGACAGCGCTGGAGTCACGGCTTTATGTATCGTGGGAGCAAACGCTGTTGCTGTCAAAATAAATAAACCCGTGCTGCAGCTGAATGGCATAACATACCATGGCAGCAGCAATTTCTAACTTAAAAACAGACGTGCAGGCGATAGCTCACCGCCTGGATACTGTGGAACAGGCATCACAACTAGACGCGGTGGCTATTAAACAGGTGCAGCGCACCTATGACACTCAGTTGCCCCACTTACTGGAATTGCATCGCCATGGGGAGGATCTTGATAACCGTGGCCGCAGACATAATATAAGAGTAAGGGGAGTCCCTGAGGCGATTGAACCGGCAGCCATACCACAGGCCATATGCTCAATTTTTAATGACCTCCTAGGCCACCCAGAAGACTCCCCTATTGAAATGGAGAGATCCCATCGTGCATTGCGACTCCCACCCAAGGATTTGGAACCCCCAAGGGATGTTATTTGTTGTATTGTGAACTTTCCACTTGTCTACTCTGTCATTATCTCAAGGTTCAAGATCCCGAGACTCACCCTAAATTAAAGGCTCATGTAAGTCCTCGGGGTCGCGGGAAAATGTTGGTCTCGTCCATACTATTACCCCACAAGCAGTAGTATTTATACTACATTTGCTAACCTACCGGCTCTTTTTCCTTTCCCTTTTCTCTCTTCTCCCCCCCCTTTTTTTTAGGTGATATAGAACCACTATCTTCACCTCCGGTACCTACACTTATACATAGTGTGTGACCCTCACACGAATATTCCCAAATCCTTTCTCTGTTTCTGTCCCTAAGTGTCCTCTCCCCCCCCCTTCTCCCCCCCTTTTTTTTCCTCCCTGCCTCTCCTCCTCTCCTCTTCCCCTTTTCGTCTCCCAATTTTCGCTCCTCCTTACTTGGGGCATCCTGTGCATCTCTACTCCCCCTTCAGCCAACCCCCCACTGAGGTTTAGAGTTACCCCACGTACATTAACTCACCAGGCCTTATTAGGCATACACCTCAGTATACCATGCAAAAAATCCCCCCCACAAATTGTCTCTTTTATTAAAATGTGTTTCGCTTAATGTGAAAGGGTTAAATATTTCAGAAAAAAGGTTGCAGGTCTTGTCCGCACTCTCCAAGCATAAAGCTCAATTTCTCTTTCTCCAAGAGACTCACTTTAGATCGGACTCTATACCCAAACTTTCCAATCGCCTGTACCAGACAGCGATACATTCCACTAACGCCGCTGCGAAAACTAAATTAGTGTCCATTCTAATTTCTAAATATGCACAATTTAATATGAAAGATACCCAGAGGGTAGGTTTGTTTTCATAAAGGGCCATTTCGCTTCCAAAACAGTAACATTAGCTAACATATACTGTCCAAATGAACATCAAGTGTCATTTATGAAGAAGGTAGTTAACTTTCTGTCTACCTTTACAGAGGGAATACTCATCCTGGGAGGGGACTTTATTGTGCCACTGAATCCCGATATAGACACCTCATCAGGTACAGCTACTTTGACATACCAGACCTTACGCCAAATCAAATTGCAACTACAGAATCTAAATTTGCACAATACTTGGCACATTTTATTCCCAACAGAAAAAGATTACACGTTCTACTCCGCCCTGTTTCAAAAATACTCTAGAATTGATTATTTTTTCTCTCCCAAAGAGATTTAACCTATCTTACTCAAGCAACGATAGAGCCAATGTTTTTATCGGATCATCGTCCAATCTCTTGTACTTTGACCTTTCCTGAAACAGAGTACAGAACTAAAACATGGAGAGGAAATCCTTCTTTATTGAAGGACCCAGACAATCTTTCCAGGCTCAAATCACGGATTCAGCTCTATTTCGCAGAAAATGACACTCCGGGTATCTCCCCAATTTCACTTTGGGAGACCCTCAAGTGTACGGTCCAAGGAGAATTATTGGCTCCAGCGGCAGCTGCTAAAAGAAAACACCAGGAAATGGTCGAGACACTAATAGACAAATTTCATAGACTGGAAACTCTCCACAAACATTCATAGTCACAAAAATCTTTGCTGGACCTATTACACACATGCTCCCTTCTGCTGGAAGAACTGGGAAAGCGTACAAAACGCCAATATGTGCTTCGTCAGAAGGTATTCTACGAGCAGCAATAAAAGGGGAAAACTTTTGGCTAGGGCAGTGCAAGCCTCAAGAGGCTCCCTCACAATTCACCACATATGCGACCGTCATGGAACACTACACGTGACTAATGAGGACATAGCTAAAAACATTGAGAGGTATTACTCTAAGCTTTACAACCTAGGTTCAGAAGACACTAACCCAATGTCCCCGGAATCAAGAAAGGAGGCAATTGCAGAGTTTTTAATTCAATATTGCACACAAACTATTACGAAACAGCAGGCTGAGGAGATGGAAGGCCCCCTTTCTGAACAGGAGTTACAGACTGCTGTGAAACAAATGAAACCTGGTAAGAGCCCAGGCCCTGACTGGCTATCATTACAATATTATAAATGCTTTATGGATGTCTTGTCTCCTAAGATGATTACGACCTCTCAGTACCTGATATTTCTACGGGCCACATGTTAGATACGCATATTACGGTTCTCCCTAAGGAAGGTAAAGATGTCACGCAAGTATCAAATTATAGGCCTATCTCTCTACTTAACGTAGATATAAAATTATATGCAAAGATTTTGGCCAATAGACTGTTACCCCTCCTTCCTTCCTAATCTCATGTCTCTAGACCAAGTAGGTTTTGTTCCGGGTAGAGAGGCTAGGGACAATACTATACAAGCATTGAATATCCACCACTGGCTGACATCATCTAAAACCCCGGGGTTTTTTTTGTCGTTGGACGCGGAGAAGGCGTTCGACAGAGTGGCCTGGTACTATATGCGTGAGGTTCTGAAAGCGACGGGACTTCAGTTGCGCATGTTGACTCATATTATGGCATTATACTCCAACCCTATCGCATGTGTACGGGTAAATGACCACCTGTCAGACGCCTTGGCAACGGCACTCGCCAGGGTTGCCCCTTGTCCCCACTGATTTATGTCCTTACCCTGGAACCCTTCCTAAATAAACTAAAATTGAACACTAACATCACGGGAGTCCAGATAGGAGACAGGAAATTTAAAGTAGCCGCTTATGCAAATGACATTCTGTTACCACTGAGGTCACCCCAGATTACCCTGCCGAACTTGTTGAAGGATATAGAACATTTTGGTACTTTGTCAAATTTTAAAGTAAATTATGCAAAATCACATGCATTAAATATTTCACTTACCTCACAGGACATAGACCGATGTCAACATTATTTTCCATTTCAGTGGAAGGGTGATGCAATCACATACTTAGGTGTACAGATCACTGCTAAACTGTCCGACTTATACAAACATAATTTTCATGTAATTTTGAATAAAACAAAATCAGATCTAAAAGACTGGGCAGGTTTAAACGTCTCATGGTTTGGCCGCTATTTGATGCAGACCATTCCAATCCATCTTCCGACAGCCTTCTTTGCGACATATAGGCAGGCCTGCTCAAGATTTATCTGGAGGGACTCCCCGCCACGTATCAAGTATACTCGGTTGACTCGCACCAAGATTAAGGGAGGGATAGGCTTGCCTGACCTCTATAAATACTATTTAGCTTGCCATCTCACCAGAATCGCTGACGGGAATATTTGTTGCGATAAAAGCTATGGATATACATTGAAAACTCCTTTTCAGGATTCCCAATTCGTGATCCCCCCTGGCTCCTGCCTAAACACTGGCCAATAGAGTCTCTGACAAACCCTCTCATTCATCCATCTCTGATGGCCTACTCACAGGCAGCTTAATCTACAGCCCTTTCCTCTGCTCCAGGGCCCCTGACCACGCTAAAAGGAAATCCTGACTTTCCACCAGGAAACATAGGCTCATTTCTAAGATACGAATGGCCCCACAAAGATATGAGGGCACAACACTTCTTCTCAAAAGGCACCCCTTACTCTTATGACAATTTGGTGGACATTTGGTGACTAACAAAATCCTTCCCCATTTGGACTTATAGACAAATACGGAACTTCCTGTCTACACAATCAACGCCTTCAACATGGACAAGACAGCTCACACCATTTGAATCCTTCTTTACAAGAAACACACCACAAAGACATTTAATATCCTTTATTTACATAGTTTTGCTAGAAGAGGCTAACATTACTAGAGAATCTGCACGCAACGCATGGGATAGGGCATTACACATTTCCTTATCAGATGAGGAATGGGAAACCATACATGAATACACACATAAGGGTTCCATGAATGTTGCTATTCAAGAAATTGTTACAAAATCTAAACACGTTGGTACAGATCTCCCTCACTCCTCCACAAATTCTCACCCTCTATACCTAACACGTGCTGGAGGTGTGGTACAGCAGAAGGCAATATGCTCCACATTTGGTGGGACTGTGATTCCATACAACCTTTCTGAAAAAAGATACATGATATCATCACAAAGGTCACCACATATACCTTAAACTACACCCCAGCGCAATATTTATTGCATCACTCGACAATGTCTAAAAAAGACTATTACAAATCACTAGCTATGCACATGGTGAATGCGGCAAGACTTTGTGTTTCAATACATTGGCGATCTAGTACCCCCCCAACTGTTAAAGAGTGGTTCGCTAGGCTCTCTAAAATAGAAGAGATGGAGGAACTGATACATATCTCCCAAGATCGGATACAAAAATTTACAACCATATGGGCATGCTGGACCCACTTTAAGATTGTTTTGCATTCTGTTTTTCTCTCTGGTACATAACATGACCTGAAGAATATTTGTAGCTCATAAAAACTTTTGTATGATGTCCATGATGTTCGAATTTAACATTTATCTGTTTTTTGACTTCAATAAAAAAATTTAAGAAAAAAAAAAAAACTGTAAAAAAACTTCGAACTGAACATTGCAGATTAGGGTCTCTCAAAATGTGATGGCCATCACATCTTTTGAGACCTCGAGACCCTGTGTACGTGTGCCTAGGACTGTGTGGTGCTGTACCCTAGGCTAATACTCAGCTAATGTGTGGTAGCGTTCAAAACAGTCACCAATGCAAAGACCAGGTTGGTCAGGACAGGAGAGACAATAATAGCGGGTGTCACACCTATATCCATGCTTTCTACAGACACAACATCTTCTTTGGGGGTTTCTTTGGGTAGGGGTACCAGAGAGGACATGCAGAAAATGCCTCTCAGGAACCCGGCTTACTGCATTTGCATTGGGAAGTTGGACCAAAGCACCATCTGGAAACAGAAGGGCTCTGATGATCTCTTCCTGGAATTTAAGAAAGGATCCAGTTCGTCCTGAAGCTTTGTATAGCACAAAAACATTCAGCAAAGTCAATTGAAATAAATAAACAAACATTTTTTTGTACCAGTGTCTGGCCTTACGGGCAATTAGGTACGGTACCAACAACTGGTCATTGAGGTCCACCCCTCCCATATTAAGGTTATATTCGTGGACACAGAGGGTTTTCTCCACAACACCAGTCGCCGTAGGAATTTGGACCATTGTGTCTGCGTGAAGGAAGGACAGAACGAAAACATTCTTATTATCCCTCCACTTCACAGCGAGCAAATTATTACATTTCAAGCAGGCTCTCTCCCCCAGCCTAAGACAGGAATCTACAACCTGCTGGGGAAAGCCCCGGAGATTAGATCGCACGGTGCCACATGCGCCAATTTGATGATCAAACAAGTGACTAAAAAGTGGCATGCTTGTGTAATAATTGTCCACATACAAGTGGTACCCCTTTCTGAATAAGGGTGACACCAAGTCCCACACAATCTTACCAGTGCTCCATATGTAGTCAGGGTAGTTCTCTGGCTCTACGTAACTATCTCTTCCCTCATAAACCATAAAACTATACAGTGGGGAAAAAAAGTATTTAGTCAGCCACCAATTGTGCAAGTTCTCCCACTTAAAAAGGTGAGAGAGGCCTGTAACTGTCATCATAGGTATACCTCAACTATGAGAGACAAAATGTGGAAACAAATCCAGAAAATCACATGGCACCCGCTTGAACTTGTTATCAGTATAAAAGACACCTGTCCACAACCTCAAACAGTCACACTCCAAACTCCACTACGGTGAAGACCAAAGAGCTGTCGAAGGACACCAGAAACAAAATTGTAGACCTGCACCATGCTGGGAAGACTAAATCTGCAACAGGCAAGCAGCTTGGTGTGAAGAAATCAACTGTGGGAGCAATAATTAGAAGATGGAAGACATACAAGACCACTAATAATCCCTCGATTTGGGGCTCCACGCAAGATCTCACCCCATGGGGTCAAAATGACCACAAGAACGGTGAGCAAAAATCCCAGAACCACACGGGGGGACCTAGTGAATGACCAGCAGAGAGCTGGGACCAACGTAACAAAGCCTACCATCAGTAACACACTATGCCGCCAGGGACTCAGATCCTGCAGTGCCAGATGTGTCCCCCTGCTTCAACCAGTATATGTCCGGGCCCATCTGAGGTTTGCTAGAGAGCATTTGGATGATCCAGAAGAGGATTGGGAGAATGTCATATGGTCAGATGAAACCAAAGTAGAACTGTTTGGTAGAAACACAACTCGTTGTGTTTGGAGGAGAGAGAATGCTGAGTTGCAACCAAAGAACACCATACCTGTTGTGAAGCATGAGGGTGGCAACATCATGCTTTGGGGCTGTTTCTCTGCAAAGGCAACAGGACAACTGATCCGTGTACATGAAAGAATGAATGGGGTCATGTATCGTGAGATTTTGAGTGCAAACGTCCTCCCATCAGCAAGGGCATTGAAGATGAAACATGGCTGGGTCTTTCAGCATGACAATGATCTGAAACACACCACTCGGACAACGAAGGAGTGGCTTCGTAAGAAGCATTTCAAGGTCCTGACACTGGTTTCATTCTCCAGATCTCAGCCCCATAGAAAACCTTTGGAGGGAGTTGAAAGTCCATGTTGCCCAGCGACAGCCCCAAAACATCACTGCTCTAGAGGAAATCTGCATGGAGGAATGGGCCAACATACCAGCAACAGTGTGTGACAACCTTGTGAAGACCTATGCCCCGTACACACGGTCGGACTTTGTTTGGATCTTCCGACAACAAAATCCTAGGATTTTTTCCGACTGATGTTGGCTCAAACTTGTTTTGCGTACACACAGTCGCACAAAGTTGTCGGAATTTCCGATTGCCAAGAACGCGGTGACGTCAAGCACGTACGACGAGACTAGAAAAGGCCAGTTCAGAACCAAGTGCGGCACCCTTTGGGCTCCTTTTGCTAATCTCGTGTTAGTAAAAGTTTAGTGATAGACGATTCGCGCTTTTTCAGACTCGTGGCTTTCAGATCGTTTTCTGCCATTCAGTTTGTGCTTGTGGGTTTGTATCTGCTCTTCAGTGCGTGCAAGCAAGTTCCGCGTGACTTTAAGTAGTCATTGTGTTCTTGTTCGTTCGTTACTGTTTTTCAGGACGCTCTTCACAGGCCTTGCTGTTCTTCAGTGCGTTCTGTTACTGCGTTCTGAGCAGCCGACCGTTTTCTAGCCATGTTTCGTATACGTACTCCTCGTAGAGTTCGTGCTGTGCGGGGGCTTGGTGTTGGGGTCCTGATCTTGACACAAGTCCAGTCCATGAACAGGGTGGGGAGGAGTTCATGGACCAAGAATTGGTTGCTTCAGCGTGACCAGTTCTCTCATATGCCTTTGCTCCGTGAGATCCATGAGAATAATCCTGATGATTTCAGGAACTTTCTCAGGATGACGGACCCTGTATTTCACCGTCTGCTGGCTTCGCTGCCCCCCTATATCAGCAGGCAGGATACCTGCATGAGGCAAGCCATCACTCCGGAGCAGAGGCTGGTCGCTACCCTGCGGTACTTGGCGACAGGGAGAAGCCTGCAGGACCTCAAGTTCTCTACAGGCATCTCCCCCCAGGCTCTGGGTATCATTATCCCAGAGACCTGTTCTGCCATCATCCAGGTCCTGCAGAAGGAGTATATGAAGGTAAGATTTTTATCCTTTAATATCACATTTTATTGTATTTAATGTTTGCTAAGATATTGTATTTCTTTCCTCATTCCCTAATTACCATGATTGTAATATGCTGTGAATGTCCCCTTTGTTCTCATGCATGCTGGTTTTTTAGGTATTTATTTTTTAAGTCCTTCATACATATCTGCCTTCAATAACCTCCCCAACATGTTCTCCTGCCCCTATATTCACCTCATGTAGTCACTTAACAATGTATTTTATCAGCTCCATAGTAGTGCTTTACCCCAAACACCCCCTAAAATGTTTAGAAATTTCATTTGTGCTTTAAATTCAGGCAGAGTGGCAGAGGTTTTTTTTTTTGTAGTGTCCCCAAATCATTTTTCTAAACCCTCCCTCCCCCCAACTGCTAAGTCAGCTGATCCCAATTCTCTATCTATCCTCAATCATCTATCTGCTGACTTTGCCAAACCCATACACACTATACCCATCTCTTTACTGGTCAGATTTATGGATGAATTCCCCAAAGCATGTAGTGCAAGGGCCTGCCTGTATACTTTCCAATGGTACTCTTTAAAGTTTTTGTATTCTATTATTATCTTGATAGGTAATATCAGAATGTCCAAATATCCTCAAATGTGTACAGTGTGTATTTATATCTTTGTATTATGACACTTCTTACCTGTCCAGTGGGCTGCCAATAGTGTAACTAAGGAGGGGCTGTTACAAGTAATACCCTGTATTTAGGCATTCATCTCTCAATGAAGTGAAGAGGGTTACCTGTCCACGATCCCCCCCCCCCCTATAATGTTAGAAATGACCCATGAGGGGGGGGGGGGGTTGAATATGATAGGTGTACCTTATACTTTGGTGTTAATTTCCCCTTAATAAATGCTATCTGGAGGTTGGCCAAGAATGTTTGTGCCTAATCTGCTTGCCATGTTTATGTGCAAAAATAGTAAATTATTTTTGTTTTCCTCAACAGTTTCCTTCCACGCCACAGGAATGGCAGACTGTGGCCTCCCACTTTGCCCAGTGGTGGGACTTTCCTAACTGCGGAGGGGCAATTGATGGGAAACACGTTCACATCGTCCCACCACCCAACTCGGGGTCGTACTATTTCAACTATAAGGGGTTCAATAGTATTGTGATGTTGGCGGTGGTGTCGGCTAATTACGACTTTTTGTATGTGGACGTGGGGAAGAATGGCCGGATGTCCGATGGTGGAGTCATCGCCCAGATGGAGTTCTACAGGCATCTCCAGAATGGCAGCTTGGACTTGCCACCTCCAGAGGACAATGTGGAAGGACTCCCATTCGTCTTCGTTGCGGATGAAGCATTTGCATTGGGGGACCATCTTATGCGGCCATTCCCGATGAAGACCCTCACCCCGGAACAGAGGGTTTTTAATTACCGGCTGGCCAGAGCCAGAAGAGTGGTGGAGAACACATTTGGAATCATGGCCAGCCGGTTCCGCCTATTTCTGACACCCATCCATGTGGCGGAGTATAAACTTAATCATCTAATCCTGGTGTGCTGTGTTCTCCATAAATTTTTACGCCAACATTCTGCCAACTATGCTGGCTCAGTTGGGCCTGAGGCCGGAAATCTACATGATACAACCCTGACGGCGCTTAAAAGTGGCCGTCCTGGCTTCCCTGAGTGCCCGTGATGTCCGGTTAAGATACCTTGAGTTCTTTGCGGGTAGGGGGGCCATCAATATGTCAATTTGTGAAGCATTTATCAAATAAAAAAAACAAATTTAATCTTTGGTGACATTTACTGCTTGTGTTTGTTTTAGCTGACCCTGACAGCAATGTGTGGAGTCCTGAAAATGGCGTGATTGTGTAACCTTATACAAAGCACTGTTGGCTGTTATTTACTAAAGGCGTATACACTTTTTATACTACAAGTGCTCTTGAAACTGCACTGAAACTGCACTTGTAGTGCAAAGAGGATTTGCCCTTAGGAAATAACCACCATTTTCTCAGAAAACAGCAATTACATCACCACAAAAGTGTTGTAGCGTTGAGACAATAATCCACACATTCTTGATTAACAAACTTTTTAATACCTGCACAATCACATGTGCATTTAGAAACAGTTTTTAAAACAAACCAACATGTTTGTTGTATAACAATTTTTGGGGTGGCATTATCAAAAATAGAAATGTCCATTTACGATAAAACAGGCCTGTGTAAAACCAACAAGAAACACAACAATCTTGAACTTACAAAGTTCACATATGGTAAAACTTGAAGGCAATCTCAGACATGAGTATTTAGGAACTGTGTTTGATATTGCGTTCAGATGGGGTGAAGTCACCCCTTGAAAAGCCAAATTTGGAAGATGCACACCAATTTACGAATGTCAACATGTGCTAGCTGCCATCATGGGGGATCAAGGGACGTGTTTTGTGGGAGCAACCCCTTCCTCACCGCTACTTTATTATTGAGGAAGGGGTTGCACCCCCAAAACGCGTCCATTGATCTCCCGTGATGGCAGATAGCACATGTTGGCACACTGTGTGCATCCTCCAAATTTGGTATTTCGAAACATCACTAAAAAATTTAAAAGATTGTACCTCACAAAAAAAGAGATTTTGTGGGGTTTTAAATTCGCCCCAAAACATCAATGATGTTATTATTTTTTTGATCACATCATTGATTTTTTTCTTGATGTTTTCCAATTCTAAATTACACCCCATTATCTCCCCGATCAGGATCTGGGCACTTTCTGATGGGAAAGGATCTCGATCCATAACCTCACGATCACCTAAAAAGAGAGAAACCAAACAAAAACAGGTATCAAAAATCTGCCAGCATCCATCTCTTACCTGAGCCTGTGGTCGCAGACACTCACCTGTTGTGGTGCCTATTTCCACCACATCTTCTTCCTCCTCCTGCTCCACTTGTGTTGGGGGTATTTCACCTTCTTCCAGAGGTGGGGGTCTCTGGTCTCCTCAGATGAGGGGTGTCCTCCGAGTCTTTTCTCCCCTATGTAAAACAAAAATGGTATAATTAGCACACAGATATTTGATGGCAGAACTATAAATAGGAAACATTGCTTGGAAATGGTGTACAATTGTCAATTTTAGCAGAGTTCCAAGATGTCGCTTTTTTAGTGTCCTTTGTCAACCTGCAATACTTTACCTGTTTTGTACAAGCTTCACAGATGGAGCTCCCCCTATAGTATACACTGGAGCACCTGTGTGGGCCCCCTAATAAAAAGGGTGTTCTTGTGTCCCACACTAGTGCTCCAGTTTCCAGATGTGAAAACAGCTGCTGAGTGTCCTCTCCTTACACAGAATCTAGTTTGCATTTCATTCTAGTAACAAAGCCATCTACACAACCAAATATTTTGCATCCAAGTAGGCCCTAAAAAATGTAGGAAAATGCATATGGCCTAAATAATGGTGTTTTAGAGGCCGAAAAAAAAAATGTTTGATACGAACGAATAATGGGCCCATGAACATTAAAATTGACATTTTAAACTGTACAACAATTAAGAAAAGCATATGGAGCAGCACGAACGTAATAAAGACAAAAAGAATAGGAACACAGCACAACTGCTTACTTTTTTGCAGCACTCTCCGGATCTTTCGGTACTGCTCGGGCTCTCTTAATTTTAGGTCCGACCACCGCTTCCTGAGCTGATCTTTCGATCGTCGTACCCCGAAATTCCTGTGCAGACTTTTGACCACTTTCGCAATGATCTTGGCCTTTCTGATATTGGGGTTGGGGTAAGGCCCATACTTCCCGTCATAGTCGGCCTTCTTCAGGATGTCGACCATCTCCAACATCTCCCCAAAGGACATATTTGTGGCCTTAAATCTTCTCCTTCTGGATCGGGACGTGTCCGGATCCGGGCTTTCCTCCTCCTCCTCCTCGTTCCTGTAATTAGCACGCACCTGCTGTGACTCCGCCATGTGCTCTTCACCCACTGCGCCGAACGAAAAGGGGCAGGGAATAGACTAGAAAGAACGTCAGGGGGGGCGGAGTTACACACATGCGCAGTGTGTATAAAGCGTAACACACGTGCGTATTATGTACGATCTGTGAGCGGAGGAAGGAGCATTGGACGCGCCAATCGTAAGGTAAGAGACATACTTGTGCCTATACTGCTTCTAGATTGAGGTCTATATTGTAACAAGATTAGGAGAGTTTGGTCTGACATTAGGCTTTGTCTTGTGTTGTGTCTTGCAGTGAACATGGATATCTTATTACAAGATAATGACTTCATGTCAATATTCATTGACATGTTCAGGGAGCTGCCCTGTCTGTGGGAGATCAACCACCCACATTACAGGAACCAAACAAAGAGGAAGGCAGCACTGGAGCAATTGTGTAAAATTGTGAAGCAGGTGATCCCCACGGCAGACATCACATATTTGAAGATCTTAATTGGTGGCCTGAGGAGCACATATGTAAGGGAGTGCCAGAAAGTCCAGGATTCGCAGAGATCCGGGGCAGCAGATGACATCTATGTCCCCAGGATGTGGTACTATGACAGGCTGCATTTTCTGGCAGGCCAGACTGAACCCAGGTCATCACTCTCCAGTCTTCCTTCCACGCTTCCTTCCCCCCCAGCTGAGGCTTCTGATGCCCAACCTGGGCCTTCCAGGCAGCAACATGTGGAGGAGTCCAGCTTGAGCCAGGTATAGCATTCCTCTAAATATTTCTGCTTGTCCAATCAATGATGTTAACTAGATGTTAGTTTGGAGTACTCATTTCTGATTCTGATTGATGAAGCAAAAACTAAAACCATGTCCCTTTTTCATACACAGGGAAGTCTCAGCCAGGAGGTGGCCGGGCCGAGCCGGCTGCCTGATATGCCGGTCCCTCCCCAACACCTGGAAAGAGAAAGTGGCAGGAGGAGGAGTGCCCTAGATGAGGCTGCCATAGGCCTCTTTTGGAGGGCTACAGAGGCCCTGGGAGCACCACACACCGTGGAGGATGACTTTGCTGCCATCATTGCCTCTAAAATGCAGAGGATGGAGGAGGGACAACAACTCATGTGTGAGTCGCTCATATTGGAGGCTCTTAATAAAGGTATGAGGGCCCAAATTACATCTGAGACACACCTTTGCGAACTCACACATGGTCCTCCTCTTCCTCCTGCAGGTCCTCCTCCTCCTCCTTCTCCTCCAGGTCCTCCTAGTCCTCCTCTTCCTCCAGGTCCTACTCCTCCTCCTGCCACATCTCCAACAGCACAGCCACAGCCCGGAATGAAGCATGGAAGGAAGACCAGAAAGTGAGGACCCTGGATCCAGTCTGGTCGGCCAAAAGATGCAGCCTCTTGTGGTACCACAGCCTGGGGACACAGATGTCATCTGCTGCTTTCCGGATCTCTGCGACTTCTGGACCAGACTGGCCTCCCTTACATATGGACTCCTCAGGCCACCAATTTTGATGTTCAAGAATTGATGTCTGCCCTGGGGATCCCAGGCTTCGCTAATTTCTCCTGTTGATCCAGCGTTGCCTCCCTCTTTGTTTGGTTCTGAGCCCTTAATAAAGGATTTTTGTTTTGAATTATACTTGCCTATGTGTGTTTTACTTCAAAAAGGACAGTTGGTTTGTGAGGATTCAGGTACATTTCAAAAATACAATGTGAAATTAACAAGGGACACCAACAACAAACAATCTCCTTGAGATTAAATAATAAAAGATATCAATGGTGTTGTGGTAACTTGACACACAAAACACACACAAAAATAGTCTGGAGTAAAACTAAAAATAACATTAAACAAAGATCAGCCTTGGAAAAAATACAAACATAAAATCTAAACGAAAAATGGCTTTAAATAAAAAAAAAAAAAATAAAACAAAAAAAAAAAAAAAATTATGTCAGATGTGACAAATAACAATATATTCAGGGAATCCCAAGAAAAAAACAAAAAAATAAGTTTGTGAGAAGCGTGTGTGAATATGAGCAGCAAAGCTATTTAATTCTTGTCACATTATAAAGAAGAAGAGAGTGCGCTGTATTAAACCATTTTTAACATTGCAGCGTGACGAAAGTGCTGTATCCATTGCGAACGCTAATTTTACCTGACCGAGCTGTTCCGTGTCGAAATTTCTTCTGAGCATGCGTGGCACTTTGGGCGTCGGAACAGGCCACACACGGTCGGAATTGACGCGATCGGATTTTGTTGTTGGAAAATTTTATCTCCTGCTCTCCAACTTTGTGTGTCGGTAAATCCGATGGAAAATGTCAGATGGAGCCCACACACGGTCGGAATTTCCGATAACACGCTCCGATCGGACATTTTCCATTGGAAAATCCGACCGTGTGTACGGGGCATTACAGAAAACGTTTGACCTCTGTCATTGCCAACAAAGGATATTTAACATAGTATTAAGATGAACTTTTGATATTGACCAAATACTTATTTTACACCATAATTTGCAAATACATTCTTTCAAAAATCAGACAATGTGATTGTCTGGATTTGTTTCCACATTTTGTCTCTCTTATTTGAGGTATACCTATGATGACAATTACAGGCCTCTCTCATCTTTTTAAGTGCTAGAACTTGCACAATTGGTGGCTGACTAAATACCTTTTTGCCCCACTGTATGTATAGCCTGTGGCCCTGTCACAGAGCTTATCCATCTTGACCCCATACCTGGCATGCTTGCTGAGAAGATACTGTTTGAATGACAAGCGGCCAGAAAACTTATTCAGGGACTCTTCAACGCAGACAACTTGATGGGGAGTAAACAAGGCTGCAAAACGTTGTTTGAAGTGGTTTATGAGGGGCCGAATTTTGTAGAGCCGATCAAATTCAGGGTCACCCCGAGGATGACAAAGTTCATTATCATTGAAGTGCATGAACCGCAAGATCTGCTCGTATTGTGTCCTGGTCATGGAGGCAGAGAACACAGGCATATGGTTAATTGGGTCAGTGGACCAATATGACCGCAACTCTCTCTTTTTAGTTATGCCCATGAGGAGGGATAGACCCAGGAAGGTTTCCATTCTCTGGCAAGGGTCAGCTGGGGATTAGCGGCGATGAATTGACCAGCATATAAATTGCTTTGGTCCACAATAGATCTATAGAGATCTTCGGTGAAAAACAGCTAATAAAAATCAAGTGACGTAAAATCAACTGTTTTCACCTGAATTCCGGGTTGGCCAGTGAATAGGGGAAGTACGGGTGCTGCAAAAGTGGTGGGTTCCCAATTAGGATTGATGAATGCAGCAGAAAGGGCACTATGGGCTCGATGGGCCTGTCTTTGTCTTCTTGGTGGCGACGGGACACTACTCGTGCTTGTCACCTCGCCAGCTTGAACTGCACTTATGGGACTCGCCACGTCACCAAGTGTTACTGCAGTGCTGGATGTACGACCAGGATGTACTAGGCCGCTGCTGCTTGCCAGTTCACCAGAAGGATGAGTGGCGCTAGTACTGGCTCTCTGCTCCATACGAGGGACCTGCGGTTCTTGCACCTCAACGACAGCAGAAGAAGAATGGGGTCTGGTACGCCTGACCTTGGCAGGGACCACAACTCCATCGTCAGAGCTATCTGTCAGGGTGCCGCTGCTGTCTACAGGTTTGTATTCTGAGCCTGAATCTGACAGATGAGTGACTTTCTCTTCACTATCTGTCATGCTCAGAGGCCTCAGTGTAGGCCTCTTCATTACTATACTTTCAATTTGACATTTTGGTCTCTAAATTTACTGGTACAGTATTGAGACTCACAAGAAAAAAAGCACCTGACTGTCAGCGACTGATTCAAACGCTACCAAAAAAACTGTTAGCGTTCGCAGGGATCAGGCCTGACTCTAACACTGCAGTTATGTGTGTTGTGTTTTGTAAGTGAGAGTGATCAATTGATACTGCACTTGGGTGGGCTGGGTGGGCTGGGCTAAACGCAGGTGCTAGCAGGTATCTGGGCTGATCCCGCTAACACTGTGTTTTTGGGCACCCAAACTGCTGGGGACGCTAATATAGTTCTGATCAGATCAGATATCGTTCCGTTCAGACACTATACTACTAAGGGAGGCGTATGGTGCGTGCATGGGTGTTAGCGCTACTGGCACTAATCTGATCCTGCCTGAGGCAACGCAGACCCTATCTGATGCTAAAACCTAACTTTGATCTCCCGCTGGGTGATCTGGGGGTTAAACCTTTATTGGGTAAAATACGGCGGGTGCCCTGACGCTATAAAAAATAAACTAAACTGCGTCACCCGTGACACTTATACAGTGATCACAGGTGACAGGGGGTAATCAAGGAGTTAAACCTTTATTGGGGGTGTTAGGGGGGTCCCTAGACCTATCTGGGCCTAAGACTAATTACCCTAACACTGATTTTTGTCACTAATGACACCAGTACAGCGATAAAAAAAAATCTGAATGCTGCACTGGGTGACACAGTGACAGGTGGTGAAGGGGTTAACTGGGGGGGTGATCGGGGGGGTGATTGGGGGTGAATTGTGTGCCTACGTGACCTGGTGTCAGTGTAGTGTTGGTGCAACTCACTGTTAGATGTTATCTCTCCTTGGTCTGGAACGGAAAAGACCAACACGAGGAGAGATGACATCACTTTACCTGTCAGTGTTTACAGTTACACGACAAGGGAAGGATCTCATTCGCCAGGTCCGATCACCAGGTCCAGGACAGATTTCATTGGCCATGAGATTGATTAGTTTTGGATTGAATCCGATCATCGCGGTCACCGAGGGGGCCCTTTGGCAGCCACGCGCCCGACGTAGTATGATGGCGATTCACCTGCCCGTGCCATTCTGCCGCAGTACAACTGCGGCGGCTGGTCGGGAACAGGTTAAGGTATCTGCTTTCATAAAATACTGTATTTTTTGGCGTATAACACGCACAGGCGTATAACATGCACAGGCGTATAACATGCACATTCATTTTAAGAGGGAAGTTTCAGGAAAAAACCTTAAATTTTAAATAAGGAACTTTGAAGCAAAATAAGGGTCAGTGCCATCTGCAGCCTCACAAGTGTCATTAATGCAGCCTCATCAGTCCACATCAATGCAGCTTCACCATTGCCATCAATGCAGCAGCCTCACCATTGCCATCAAATCAGCAGCCTCACCATTGCCATCAGTGCAGTCTGATCGATGTCCATCTGCAGCCTAGAGGGGGCAGGGAGGGGGTGGGACAAGCGCCAACAGATTACATACAGTGAGAATCTCCTATGATAGACAGAACAGTGGTCTAATGGCTTCCCAGGAGACGGGACTTCCTATTACAGAGACCGCCAAGTAAACAGGAGATTCTCACTGCATGTAATCTGACGGCGCTCGTCCTGCCCCCCCGTCCTCTCGTCCTCTCTGAGGCAGCTAAAATTGAAATATTGGCGTATAACACGCACGCGATGTTTGCACCCGATTTTCAGGGTGAAAAAGTGTATATTATATGCCAATAAATACAGTATATAATATTTGTGGGTTTTGTGTAATCTTCAGGCTTAAAATGACTTCTTAAACAAATGTGCAAAAAACCCAAAAGCGGCTCTGGCAGCAAAAGGGTTAATATCTGTTTTGTATATTATAGCAAATTCTAAAAAGGTATGCTATGGTTTGATATTGTAAGTCATGAAAGCAACTATGATTTTAACTGAGTTATGTTACTCCTAACAAAAAACAACATGGACCCATTGGTGACAGCCTTTGAATGAAATTGCATGCGTTAATCTCTATTTCTCCTGTTGATTCATTTATATTCTCTTCCGTTTCCTTCGCCTTTCTAATGCACTTCAGGTTTTCACTAAACTCCGCTGTTTCCTTCATATGGGTTCCAGATGCCCTATGGTAGAGCAGCACTTATACATGAATGGCTTTGCAACTTGGCCTGAAATATATCCATGCGTTGCTCTCTGATTGATATTGTTCCTGATATAATTATCTCTAATATGCCATAAATAACTAAAAACAAGCCTTGTGTTTCTTTTGTAACATTGTTAATTATAGGGCTTTGTGGGACAACATGTGGATAGCTATCAGAGAGAAGATTTGTGTGTGTACTGCATATGTGTAAAATGTACTGAAAGATAAAGACGACTTTGGAGCTTGCCCAAGAAAGCAGAGAAAGTGTCTCAGTTTTAGTTTCTTTAATTCATTTATATGTGTGTGTGTGTGTTATACTTTTCAATTTATGTACATTTCTATTTCTACAAGACATAACATAACAAGATATAATTACATGTTATTACATTCTTTCTTAGATTGAATAACGGTCTTAGCCTAGGTTTACACTATTGTTTACACTATTGTGGGTGCAGAAGTGCATGTAAATCATGTGGTTCTTTGTGGCTGCCGTAGGACTGGTCAGGACTTTTCCCCTGCAGGAAACACAGGTACAGCAGCCTATACAAATGAATGGGCAACCGCGAAAAAACACAGCATGCAGGACACACAGTGGTGGGAAACTAGTCTTACAAGGTAGCATGGTGTTTGATGAAAGCGGTGGTGTACCTAGCACATCTGGCACCCAGGGTCAGTCATTTTTTACACCCCCCCCCCCAAAAAAAAGTGGTATGAAGAAACCATAGGATGCATTAAGGTGAAAAAAACACGAGGGTTTACAACCCCTTTAAGGTTTTGGAGTGGCCTAATGAAAGTCCGGGCTTAAACCTGATTGAGATGCTGTGGCCTTAAACAGACAGTTTATGCTCGAGAACCCTCCAATGTGGCTGAGTTAAAACAATTCTGCAAAGAAGTGTGGGCCAAGATTCCTCCACAGTGATATGAAAGACTTAGGTTTAGGGGGTAATTACTTTTTCACATAGGGCCAGGCAGGTTTGTACAATGTTTTTCCCTTAAATGAAATCATCTGCATTTTGTATTTACTCAGGCAATCTTTGTGCAATATTAAAATTTTCTGATGGTGATGACGAAGTGCGTCTGGAGGAAGGCACGTAGTGACGTCACCATGCGATTGGAGTAGGAGGACGGGCTCCGCTTTGTTTATGCCGGCCGGCATTTTTTTACGCAATGCTATCTTCTTTTAAGTGTAAGTGCAATACTTTGTTTTAATAAACGATGTTCAGACTATATTACACTATGGCCAGTTTTTTCTTTTCCTGAGTACCCAATTGAGTGAACGAACACTATAGCGGAACAAAGGGAGCGATCCGTACCATCCGAATCACCGTCCCTTTTGTGGTCATCTGCAAGCTTAGAGGCCTAGGCTGGGTTATAGCCATCTGCCTTTTAAGCTTGCCATCTGGTAAGCAGAATCTACAGCTACGGTGGTCGGGCACTTTTCTTATTTGTGTGTGAACACTGCGGTGATATTAAGGATACGAATACTTTGAATGATTTTTCTTGTCTCCATATCATTTTTTGTGGACATATACAGCAAATATTCTAGCGCAGCTTTTCTAATTTTATTGGACTTTCTGTGTTTTCGCACTGTATGCTGCTGCTTTTTCACAAGTCCATTCATTTAATCAATTTTTTCTAGCACGGTATCCTCTTTTGCATACCAATATTAAAATTTGTTTGATGATCTGAATAATGTGACAAATATCCAAAAAAATAAAAAATCAGGAAGAGGGCAAATACATTTTCACAACACTGTATTTTATAACTGAAAAATCTATGGTAATTGTTTTAGCAATTTATATGTTCTATATTTGAGGCTTACATCTACTTTAAGACATGCCAACATATGGGATTAATGAGTAAATTAAAGTGATAATAAAGTCTATTTTTTAAATAAAAAAACAAGTGGTTATAATTACCTACTGTGTGACATGATATTGCACAAAAAGCATCCTCTTTTGCTTCTCTCTGCTCCAGGGGGCCTTTTTAGCAAGCCGGGTGCTAAGGAGGCATTGGGGTTTATTTACTAAACGCAAATCCACTTTGCACTAAAAGTGCACTGCAAGTGCATTTGGAAGTGCAATCGCTGTAGATCTGAGGGGGAAATAAAAAACAGCATTTTTGCTTGTACGTGATTGGATAATAAAATCAGCAGAGCTTCCCCTTATTTCAGATCTTCCCCTCAGATCTAAAGCGACTGCCCTTCCAAGTACACTTGTAGTGCAAAGTCGATTTGCCTTTAGCAAATCAACCCCACTGTGTGCTACCAAGCTGGGCTGTGTGTAAGCTGGTTAGCAATGTTCTTGTTCCCTCCTCACAGAAGTTTGGCTGACAACAGCAGGAGCCTATGTGAAAGAAGGAAAGTGAGGGAGCAGTGCTGAAGTGACATGGAGCCTGGTAAATGTTTAGAGATGGTGAGGGGGGTTATCTTAATGGAGAGAATACATTAAGGTAAAAAAACACTCAGACATTAGGACAACTTTACCTACGTCTGTACCGCCCACCGCACATATACTGTGGCAGGTTGGCCTGGCTGCGCGAAACAACATATCTGTATGTTGTTCGCAACTTCTGGGTCTGGGGCATGCGCCGGCCACCCATGATCATTCGGAGGAGAGACAAAACGGCAGTCTGCCTATGTAAACAAGGCAGATCATCGCTGTGTCAGACAGGAAGAGAGAGATCTTGTGTTCCTGCTAATCAGGAACACAGATGTGTCTCTACCTCGAGTCAGACACAGTTAGAAAGCACTCCTTAGGAGCACACTTAACCCTTTGAAATTGCACTGAAAGTGCACTTGGAAGTGCAGTCGCTGTAGATCCAAGGAGGGCATGCAAGGAAAATAAAAAACAGCATTTTAGCTTGCACATTATTGGATAATAAATTCAGCAGAGCTTCCCCTCATTTCAGATCGACCCCTCAGATTTACCGCGACTGCACTTCCAAGTGCACTTTCAGTGCAATCTCAAGTGCACTTAGCACTTGTAGTTTAATAATAATAATAATAATACATTTTATTTATAGTGCCATTTTCAACAAAAGATCTCAAAGTGCTACAGTTTAAAAACAAAAAAGAAAATTGAGCAATTTAACACAAAACAAATATCTAAAAGGGACAAAAAGCTTTGCTAAAAAGAAATGTCTTAAGACCTTTTTTAAAACAGTCAGTAGATTGAGGGGCCCTCAAGGTGTCCGGTAGGGCATTCCACAGGCGCGGGGCAGCAGCACAAAAGGCCCTGCCTCCCATTGTCCTAAGTTTAGTTCTGGGTATATGAAGAAGGTTTGAGTGAATGGAGCGGAGGGAAAATGTTGTGCTTTGTGGTTTGAGAGTAGTTTTGTAGTGCAGTGGATTTGCCTTTTGTGAATAACCCTCTTAGTGTCAGATTTTTCCGTCGCAATATCGCAGTCCCGTTAAAAAACGCTGATCGTCGCCATTACTAGTAAAAATTAAAATAAAAAAAAAATATCCTATAGTTTGTAGACGTGATAACTTTTGCCCAAACCAATCAATATAAGCCAATTGGGATTTATTTTACCAAAAATATGTAGCAGAATACATATTGACCCAAATTGTTAAAGAAATTAGATTTTTTACATATTTTTATTGGGTATGTTTTATAGCAGAAAGTAAAAAATATTGTTTTTTTTTCAAAATGATTACTCTTTTTGTTTATAGAGCAAAAAATAAAAACTGCAGAGGTGATCAAATACCACCAAAAGAAAGTTCTATTTGTGGGAAAAAAAGGACATAAATTTTGTTTGGGTACAAAGTCGCACGACCACACAACTGTCAGTTAAAGTAACACAGTGCCGTATCGCAAAAAATGACCTGGACATTAAGGGGGTAAAATCTCCTGGGCCTGAAGTGGTTAAGCTTATCTTTCTTTAGGCATTCATATTCCAAACTCAGTAAATTTTTGGAGGCAAGAGAACCAAGGGACAGTGCAGAAGAATGGAGATATTGAACTAAAAACAACACATCTGGCCTTGTTTTTATTTACTTTTATATTTATTCTATATATTCATTTTTTAATTTTACATGCAACCTTTTCTGAGCATGATGACATTATCGTAAGAAATGATGCAAATGCATTGATTTTAACATCACATTTATTTCACGTACAATGCCTTTTTACATTTATTTAATCATTTAATAATTAACAATCAATATGTACATTTTGTTTCAAAGCTGAGACAAAACTTGTCTCGACATAAAGAAATTTACATTATCAATATTTCCTGTTGATTCTTTGTACCCTGATATTAGTTTAAAGACACTCTGTGCATTCTAGTTTTTTTTTTCTATTTTATAGAAAAGTTCCTAATAAATACAGTAGATACAGATAAAATAATTGTATTGTATAATATGGTAAAACCTGTTGTATAATACTGTTTGACCAGCCCAACGACTTCAATGATCATTTAATGGCACTACTTTCACATTCTGACTTTACGGATACACCACTCTAATCGTTTGAAAAAGCTGACGATACCTGTGATGCATGCGGTATGTACCACAGGGAAATACTTAGGAATTTTGAGATCCCCAAAATGGTTCCTGGATCCATAGAATATTTTACTGGGTGTTATTGAGAACCAACATCTTTGTCCATAGGTGTTGATCTTTTTTTAATTTTTGGAAACCACAACCTTTTTGAGATCCCAAAATAGGAGTAAATCATTCATTCAATCTGCATTAAAGTAAAAAAAAAAAAAAAAAAAAAAAAAAAGATTCTTATTTAGGTCACCAGCTCCCAAGACTTCAGAGGGAATGGAAAGCTAGGGAAAAAAAAAAGTATTTAAGGGCGTAGGTTTGAATTTTTTTCTCTTGTCCTTGGCATGTGGTGGACCAAGCATATAAAGTAAAAAGAGGCCAATAATTATGATAGTTGATGAATGTTTGTATGTGCATTGGTAAACATACATGTCTTTGTCTCTACTTATGTTGGTATCTGGTGTCATTAAAATCATCTAAAAACCCGGATGCATTCAGCCCATTAAACCGAAACAATAAAGCAAGCATTGAACTAAAATATAGGCAGTTAATGTACAAAGTCAAAGTATCTCCACAGTTTGTAGTTAGACAGGCAGTATATGAACTAAATGAAATAGGTGCAGAGGAAAGAGTAATTAAACTGTGGTAATTGTGCTTTTATGGCACACATAATTGTTTTAGAACATATTTTATCAATAATTACTACTTGAAATAAGGGCACTAGAGAAATGAAGGAGAACGTCTATGCATAGTGATATCACTAATGCCTTCAAGGAAACCCTACAAATGTGTTAAAGTCAGAAATCCTTCTCATTTTTCCTTAATCTGTAATACAATGTGGGCAGAATTCAAAGTGCTAGCTCCTTTCATATGGCTTGAGTCTACTTCCTGAAGCTTGTTCTTTGTAAATCCCTCTCCTTCTAGTTGATGTATCACCAGTCAGATTTAAAAGTCCAAAGCAGGTTTATGTATGACTGGTGAGTGTGTATTGAGACTCCAGTTGGTGTGTTTTGGAATGCTTTTCCCACATTGCAAACAGGTACAGAAAAGAGGTTCCCAAATCACCAGGTTAACAAGTGGGAATGGGATGAACAGCTGTTTCTTGATAAATACCTGAAGCATTAAGAGGGTAGGCTCTCTATATCTGAAGGCATTATTTTACATTTGACTGAAAAGAACTTTTGAAGAGTAACCTTATGTTGACACAAAGTAAGCATTGGGGGGGGGGGGGGGGTTCGATGTGCTGTGTCACCAAAGCTTTGGTATCATCTGCCACTGTAATGTGTCAATTGTAATCTGCAATTTGCATAAAGCAGTCCAGCCCCTAATGCTTTATTCATTTGTGCAGAAATACAGTTCCTCTTTTATATGACACAAACATTTTTGATGGGTATTATAAATGTTATACTCAATTTGCAATGAAACACCAATAAATCATATTTATTTACTCGTTCTTAACAACATTTGATAAATGCAAGGTAATAATTTTAACACACCAAATAAATAAACGGCTTGTAAATATATAATGCATATGATTGTCCCTGCATTTTACGAAGCAATATGAAATAAATTTGAAAAATAGTATTTCATATATATATATATATATATATACAGTATATATACAAATGCATAAATTAAAAAATATCCATTCCATTTCTTTAAAATAATGCATATACAAAATAAGCAGAAATAGTGCAAAGCAAATAATATTAATATAATTCTTAAGAAAAACATTTTAGAATTACTTTGAAATAAAGTAAGTCACACAGGCTTGTATCAAGCTCAATAATACCTACAGTATAGTACAAATAGAAAAAATTCAATAGATTTAATACAGTGTATTGACAGAGAAATACTTGATTTATACAATTTATTTGAACTAGACCACAAGTGCATTGATAATTAGAATATCTTGTATAAAAATAGGAGGAAGTGTCTGTTTTGCTTAATTCATTTTCTCACACCTACTAGTAAAAACTCAGTTGAAATGAGAATGTTTTTAATGTTCAACACAGATACGGTAATTTCTTCAACTTTTTTGCATGGTGTTCCATTCAAATTTTTAACTTAATCTTACCCCCTTCAGTTAATTGCATAGATGTTCAAATGCCGCACGAAAAAATTTTTTATCGCTGTAATTACCTTTATATTGTACTTTATTGTGGCACTTCCTGTCTCTCCTCCCATGGGAGTAGGCGTGTTTATTGCCTTTCCCCGGCGCCGCACTGTCTCCTGGGAGCTTAGTGTCAGGCTTCCCAAGATTCAGTGCGGGAACAATGATCATGCTTGTGAACAAGCTGTGAATGAACCGCATCCAGGAAATCAATGCTTGTGGGCTTCACATGCCCACAAGCAAGATGGAAACAGCCAGCATCACATTTTTAAAGTTATTCTTCAGTACGAAAACAGACAGAGGCGAAAATATTACATCCAAACTGTGAGTATTATTTTGGGATTAGCAAAGTGTCTCAATGACCTAAAAAAATAAAAAAAAGATTGGTCGCCGGACTCCCACTTTAAAGGCTCAAAGCAAACTGGTCAACCACCTGCTTTGTGAATCACTCAAAAACTGGGGCAACAAGATTTCCATGCTAGATTTCTCAGCTCCCCTGCTGTGGATATAACACAGATAAGGAATGGTATCCATCTGGAATTTTTCCATTCTGTTGAAAAAAAAAAAAATCCAACTGCAAAGGTGGGGCAAAGTGATTGATTTACTAAAGGGGATGAGAATGTTCACTCAATAAATTGTGTGAATATTGACTTAAATTATCCAATAATGTTCAAACAATACAAGAGAACAGGAATTTGCTATTCGCATAATTGAACAATCAAAGTAAATATTCATATAATTTATTGAGAGAACATTGTGCACTTCCTAAGTAAATCAGCCTCAGTATCAATATAGAGATCTTATTGTAGCAGACCTCAAGATACAATAAATTATTGATGATTCAACTCACCAGCATCTACCCAAAACTGAAATTTTTGTTTTGGCTGGATTTTACCTGCTAAGGTATAAAAGGCTAACACAAGATTGTTTAGAGTTTCAATAATGTCAGTTACAAATAAATTATTTTTACATTGGACAAGATTTTATGGCCCCTTGTTTCAAAAAAATTACATAATTTTCTTCCCCCAAAAAAAACGCTATTAATGCAAATAATAAATCAAGAATAAAAATATATATTGTAACCAACTTTCATGAAATAAAGCATTTAATTTTTCTTGTATGTAATCTTTATTTACTGCTAAGAATGGGAGATATGGCCACACAATACTGCCCTTTTTTAACATAG
This sequence comes from Aquarana catesbeiana, assembly GCF_042186555.1. NCBI lineage: Eukaryota > Metazoa > Chordata > Amphibia > Anura > Ranidae > Aquarana > Aquarana catesbeiana. Next base: position 421,376,939 of record NC_133325.1, on the reverse strand, counting down.
ATTTCATAATACTGAGCGTGACTAATATTTTAAAAACAGGATTCTAAGAATTGATTGTATTGATAAGAATTGTATTTGTCATAGTTTCCTTTGTAAGTACTTGACAGGGACAAGGGTGTTCAGTAAAGTGCGCTGTTGATATAATTAGCTGCCAAAATCCTTGTAATTTTGTTCAGCCAGTCTTGTAATTCACACACTTCTACCATAGCACATCTGGAGTCTGGAAACTTGTGATCTCTGTTCATGTGTCCAAATGTTCCCCTTCCTATGTTACCTGCTTGCTTGTTAGACTATGAAGGAACACTATCACGTAGCTAAAGGGTCCTTTCTGTGCTTCCCTCTGCAGGTAAAATGCTTAAGCACACCAATCCTTTCTCCACTGCATGATAAGCATGATTTGCTAAAGGCATTACTTCCTAGTATAATGCCTATGAGGAATCTCATTTATCCAGGTCACGGTATAGCTGGTGGTAGTTAATAAAATTCAATTGGACTTGTTTTGTAATGTTGAAGATGTTTCATAGTTTATACTAACCATTTCTGCAGTTTTAATGAGTGCCAGCAATTATCATCATCTGCCTTGACCATAGAATGTGTCAAGGCAGATGTTCATTGACCAAGAGCAGGGTGGGAGGTGTGAAGGTTGTAGGATCTAGTTACATAAACATGTGAAGGTTGTAGGTTCTAGTTACATAATTCCATCCTTGGTATCAGGAAGTCTGCATAGGTTTTGGTCTTTATATTAACATGACTGAAGGTGTGAATTGTTGTTGAAGCTCTGGGATACAGATGGCATTATATGTGGGGAGACAAACTGTGGAAAATTTACTAAGGGCAAATGGACTGTTTACTTTTTTCCCCCCAAAGCTTTGCTAATTTTTTTTCCTTGTATTTAAACAGCCTACAGTATTTGCCTTTAATAAATCAAGCCTATTATGTCAAATGCCCTTAGTTCTATTCAGGGATGGCTGTTCCAGTTTGACATAGATGGACTCTTTCATGCTACCTTCAAATTAGATGTCCTCTCTGTCCAAAATTGGCATCACACTGTCCTCAAAAGAATGTCCGTTTTCCTTAAAGTGCAGGAAAACCGCTATGTCTTGACTTGTAGAATTTGCTCACCTATGATGGGCCATTAATTTGTTGAGTTGTTTTGTCTTCATAGTGCACACATCCCTTCTTTATCCCTTCCACTGAATTGCATTTACCAAGTTACTTTGCTTGGGGTGAGGAGCTGGGTCTTTCAGATGCACAGACTTCTGTTTCACAGTGTTATGGGCTTGGAAGACACAGGGGTGTAATATTTCCCAAGAATCTTCCTGAGTTTCTCTGATACTTCAGCTACATACAGGATGACTATATTACACTGTGTGTTCTGAATCTTCCCTCTTTTTGATGGTCCTGTGTTTTTACTTGCCCTTCTGGATATTTCATTAAAAGCCCAGTCTAGGTAGCTCAAACGTCATCCTGAGATGTCTGTTTTTTGTTTTTAGTTAATTTAGTTTTTGTTGTTACCATTTTAGTCCAATATTACAGACATCTAATAACCTCTAGTTTGTGTTCCAGTGGGTGGTGGGAGTCAAACGCCAGACACTGACCTGTGTGCGTATAAATCTGCATGAATAAATTCCTGATATGTCAACATACAGCAACAAAAGCAGTAAAAAAGCCTAGAAAAGCCTGGAAGCCTGGAGTGGTGATGTCACCCATGGACTTGAATAGCCCATCCATTGTCAGCGATCCTTACTCCTCCTGCAACGGTGTTGCTCATACAGGGGAAAATGATCACATGACTGGAGCAGTCTTTTTTCTTACACAGGTTAGTAAGTATAGGTGTTAGGAGGGGAGAGGAGACAGTTTTAAGAGTAGATGTAGTATTAGGCTTCACTTGAACTGCTTGAAATGTTACTTTCCCCCTAAAAATATCAATGCAGTGCCTGCACTGCCTATCTTCACTTTCCACAACCACTGAGTCTTCAGTATCTAATACACTGCTGATTATGTTGGATGCCTGGTCCCCAGCTGAGCATTGTGGTTGCTTCCACCAGGTACTACATCAATACTGTGTCCAGTAGTGAAGAAAAAGTCGAGGAGGAACCAGAGAGCCTAGAGGGGGATGAGGCATCCAGATACAGAAGATTCTTTGGGCAATGATAGCTCTGCAACAGAGCAAAGTGGGCAACAGAACAAGCGAGTATTGCAACTCTGATCATATCCCTAAACTTTGTCGAGTGATGTGGTTTTCGTTTGAGATGATAATGCTTACATAAGTACTAAGATTGCTACACTATAAATCTAAAAAACTACACATACAGTGATAGTTCTTAATACATTTATATCTCTCTTATAATACAGTATGTACCATCAAGTGATTATAATTGCATCTGCTTTGCACATTCCAGTAACTTCAGATGTCTTGATATTTTTTTTGCTATACTTAGTATGGTCTCCAGACAGGCTCATCCATTCTCCCGCTGCTGCCCAAAGTTGTGGGAGAATTACTATGGCTTCCATCTGCATCCACTCCATCACTCTGGTTGGCCAGGTTGTGATTCATCAAGTTATTTCCAGCTGCCACACTAGTGCAAGAAGAAAGCATTCGTGAAGGAGAACGTTCTCCAGCAACCATGGAGAAATGGTATGATCCAGAAGATGTGCCATAGTATAAATGATAAGGAGATGCATTGGCTTGGAATGGTCCACTTTGGTTTTGAGATGAACCAGGATATGGTGGAGGAAGGTATGTGGGATGGAAACGTGTTGTGGTAGGCATACCTGTCACACTAATGCCTCCTATTCCAGTTGTTGAGGGAGAAGCCGTGTAGGAAAATGCAGAAGACATGGCTCCAGGATAGTGCACTCGAGCATCTGAGAATCTTGTCTCTGAGAGAGATGGCAAAGTAGAGAAGGAACGATCAAATGGTCGTGGATCTGAGAAAGGGCTTAGATCTTGTGCTGCAGTTAAAAGAATAAACAAAGCTCAGTTAATTGTGAATGACAAACTACTAAATGCAACCATACATCAAGGCTGTATCCGCATAAAACTTTACATAAATCTTTTTGTGCTATAAAATAATATTATTACAGGCAGGGCTTCACATTTTTTACGCCACTTCTGCTGAACACACACCCATGGTCAGTAAGGAAGTGGGACAAAGAGAAGCGTTCTGAGCACACAGCGAGGAGAGTTTTCTAGTGCTGATAGTAGACACCTTTTATGTAAGTGCACACTTTGTATGTTTTAAATTATTTTTAATAAAGGGGATTACACTATTGTGGGTTTCTCTGATGTTTGTCTAAAGTGTGACAATTGTTAGCCTAACTGGAACTGAGGGGAAATCCCCCTTTTGCAATACCTGTTCCAGCTGCAATTGTCAATAGAGTATTTTAAAGCAGTAGTAATTAGTAAATGGCAGTTGGAGAAAAAAAAATTACCTGCAAAGCAATGTCATAATGAGCTAGTATGCATTGCATACTAGCACATTATGCAAGACTTACCTTAAAACGAAGCCTTCCAGCGCCGCGCTGTCACAGCTGAGAGGGCTTACATCTTCCCCTGGTCTTTCTTCCAGGTTCGCAGCCTCTGGCTACATGAGTGGCATGTGCATGGGACCTGCCGTTTTTACGGCACGGGCTCTGAAGGTCCGGCGTGGTATGCAGGACCTTCAGAGCGCATGCGCCGGTAATGTCAATGGCTGCATGCACTCTGAATCGCTCTTAAACAGTGCAAGTTTAGGAGATATTCACAGTACCTCACAGTACCTTACCTGTAGGTATAAGTGGCGTAACAGAGCTACCACTATCACTTTCCCCAAGCAAGAAGTGAAGGGAAATCTTGTAAAGGTAGAAATTAACAGCAATAAAAACAGCCTTTCCCAGCCTGAAGTTCTGCTGTAGATCTGTCTTTGTCTTTCATATTACCAGGTAAGTTCTGCAACTATAATAACTGCTTTTACACACAAACTCTTTGTGAGTCCCAAAAGAAAAAGAAACCAAATTTGCTGTCTGCAACCTAACCATTTCATTTTTGTATCATATAATAAACTATGCAAATTATAACCAATAATAAAACCTGTAGACTGCAGCAGTAGTAAATTGTACAGACATAGCGAAGGAAGTAAATCTTCCACTAACACTACTAATTACTATTGTAATTTTACAGATACATTGATGTAATGTGTCATGTGTACTTTTTCAGATGTGGGCAAGTTTACACAAATTCCCCATTAATATGAAGGGAATTTTAGCTACCACACCATGTAAAGGATTAAAACGGTTAACCCAAAGGAAGATGCCTTGTTAATTGCACAGCATAAATGGTTTACTTCATTGCGTGCATCCCCATGTCACACATAATGTGAAGAATTTACACATGGAACGAGCTGACTTTTTAATGCATTTCTCAGATGCACTGCAGTTTTACTGTATATAGCTATATAAACAAATGTATATATGTATGAGTATTTGTATGTTGCATTTATACTCATAATATGCGTTGTCCACTCTTATATTGTCCTATGTGCCACAGCCGACTGGCTTGAGTGTTGAAGTGCACTTTGACTTTGCCAATCAAAATATTTCAAGGATATGTTTATTTTCTTCTCAAAATCACACCAGCTGCTTCACCAAGTGAATGAGCCCATTTATCCCTAAGAATTTGGCCATTGTAAGATTGAGCCCAGGGACCAAGAGCTTCCAAATCTGACCTGATATATCTACGGAAATGTCAATGTTTTGGATTGGGAAAGCGGTGAGGTGTGGTATGTATATAAATTAGAAGCCATGTAGAGGTCAGAACTGCTGATTAGTTGTGTCCGTGTTCCTGGTTTATGGTATCATTGCTTATGCTTTGCTAATAATCTGTCTTCTCTAACCTCTAGGAATTCTGCCATGTTAAAGACTGTCTTGCCCATGCTATTAAGTTAATTAGTGATAAGAAATCTGTAAAGTGAGAAATTATTTCGTTAATTGTAGACATTTATACTGAAAGACGGTTTGAGGATTATGCAAGTGCCCAGAGACTAGTGTCCCATCCACATTACAGGTATTTTTATGTAATATATTTTCCTCTGTTTCAGAGAAAATTTAGACATGAAGGCAAATTCACCCACATCTGTAAATATTTTTTTAGATTTTTCAGGCCAGTTTACCGGAAGGCAAGTGCAGAGGATGAATGCCAGCAAATACGAATGAGAATGTAAAGCTAGAATTAATAACGAGTCATTTACAAACACATCCAGTGTTTCAAAGCAATAGCTGCCACTAAAAGTAAGTGTAGTATATAATGTATACAGCGAATGTTACGGACATTTGGATTTCTCTATGAAGAACCTGTGGGCAGATGGAATCCATGTCCATCAAGACATGAATAAGCTAGTTTGGGGTGGAGGAACTTGACTGGCCTGCACAGAGTCCTGACCTCAACCCCACAAAACACCTTTGGGATTAGAGCGGAGACTGCTAGCCAGACCTTCTCGTCCAGCATCAGTGCCTGACCTCACAAATGCGGTTCTGGAAGAATGGTCAAACATTCCCATAGACACAATCCTAAACCTTGTGGACAGCCTTCCCAGAAAAGTTGAAGCCGTTATAGTTGCAAAGGGTGGGCCAACTCAATATTGTACCCTACGGACTAAGACTGGGATACCATTAAATCGACCTCTCTGCTCTTCTCAAGACCTCCTGCTTTCAAGCTCTCTCATCTCCTCCTCCCATGCTCATCTCCAGGATTTCTCCAGAGTCTTTCCTATCCTCTGGAACTCGCTACCGCCGTCTATCTGGCTATCCCCTACTCTTGCTACCTTCAGGCAATCCCTGAAAACTCATCTCTTCAGGAAAGCCTATCACGTCTCCAACTAATCTCCTACCACTTCCACCAGCTCATTCCCCACAGCTACAACCTTTTGTACCATCTGCCCCACCCTATTAGATTGTAAGCTCTTCTGAGCAGGGCCCTCTTAATCCTCTTGTATTTTATTGTATTATAACTGTATTGTCTCCCTTTTATATTGTAAAGTGCTGCGTAAACTGTTGGCGCTATATAAATCCTGTATAATAATAATAAAGTTCAGGTGCATGTAAAGGCAAGCATCCCAATACTTTTGACAATATAGTATATATGTATATATCTTCATTAAAGCACATGATAAAGTAGACTAATACGGAACAAAACAAAATACCTTATTGTATGACAAGTATATGTATTCCAACAGGATTATGTTTTGGTTTATATCTCTCTCTCTGCTATACATGCCACCTAATCAGTTTCAGAATAGTTAGAATGGTTTGCCAAGAATTTCGATTTAGAATATGGAAACTTCCAACTCCTGCTGACATTAGATATTGGCCCTAAAATAACAGTATATGTTGTTTCTCTCATAGCTGGATTCTTGTGGGGAACAGGAAATTCCTATGTTTGCTACTAGATGTCAGACACAATTATGGTACAGCAGCTGTATAATGTTCAGGTCTCTTTTATTCCAAAAAGGACAAGGTTTTATATGTTTCCTTAAGCTCAGCTCAAAGAAGAAAAACATTTACAATAATTGTAGCTAGATGGAGAAGTAGTGCATGTACAGTATGTGAGGGTTGGGCTGTGTTAGTGGGGTAGCCTCACAATTATTTTTTTCAGGAAATATTGAAAAAAAGTATGTTTTGGTTAAAAATGCCTTTTTCGGCATTGGAAGTCACTCAATATTAAACATTTGGAATTACTCTGTCTAAAAGGTAAAGTATTACAGCAACAAAATATACTGTAGTCATACATTACTAGACCTTCCCCGATGATGTGACCCAGTTAAACCTCACCAGCAACAATTAGGTAGCACAGAAATTTATTAGAGGAGAGCTTGAATGTAAGTTGCACCTACAGTGACTGTCACAAAAATCTCTGTCTAAAGAGACAGAATTGGGTTCCTTCTGGCTGATGATAGATGATGACAGATTTGACCATGTATGGCTAATAAGATATAAACAAACCAGTTCCATGTGCTAGCGTTATACCCTGCTAGTTTATGTCTCCTAAATAGTCTCATCATGGCCGTTCAAATCTAGCGGAGGTGAGGTCAATATCATCATATGGTGTTTACCTGACTCCTTAGCTGGGTCCTAGCTCTTGAGAGGTGAAGTACCTATTCAGATTCACTGGGAGGGATTGTGTTCTCTGAAATCATTATGCTGCCTGCATGTCAGACAATGGCTATTTCAAAGAAAAACATTCGTTTTGTTCTAGTCAAGGATAAAGTGTAATGCCCCGTACACACGGTCGAACTTTGTTCGGACATTCCGACAACAAAATCCTAGGATTTTTTCTGATGGATGTTGGCTCAAACTTGTCTTGCATACACACGGTCACACAAAGTTGTCGGAAAATCCGATCGTTCTAAACGCGGTGACGTAAAACACGTACGTCGGGACTATAAACGGGGCAGTGGCCAATAGCTTTCATCTCTTTATTTATTCTGAGCATGCATGGCACTTTGTCCGTCGGATTTGTGTACACACGATCGGAATTTCCGACAACGGATTTTGTTGTCGGAAAATTTTATATCCTGTTCTCAAACTTTGTGTGTCGGAAAATCTGATGGAAAATGTGTGATGGAGCCTACACACGGTCAGAATTTCCGACAACAAGGTCCTATCACACATTTTCCGTCGGAAAATCCGACCATGTGTACAGGGCATAACAAGTGTCCCTTTAACCATGTGAATTTTCAGGCCCTTTCTGCATAAATCCTCTTGAGACCCAGATAGTTTTTTTCTGTTTCAGCAATGTCTTAGTTCCATGCATTATATTTTTTAGGTTTTGTAGTCTACCCTAGCGTATTATACGAATTTTTTTTTGGGGGGGGGGGGCAGACAGGGCTTTAATTTGGTCACAAATTTGGATACATATACTTTTAATTCTTTGGTTTTTTTTTTTATAATAATTATTAAAATATTACAAATAAAAACATTTTCATTTAATTTTTTCCCAACACGCTTTTTTTTTGTAATTTGTGCATCCCCATATACTCACTTCAAAACATAATCAATAAAGTCTCTTGATTAAAATAATAATAAAGCTCAAAGGGAATGTATGTGTTTTACTGGTGGAAAAAAGAGGAACTTTATTCCCCATTCGACACTACATAGCTGTGCATGTGGGTAGAAAAAAAGTTTGTATAAATTATTAGTGCAACAGTAAAGGGGTTTTATAGGTTCAATTTTTTAAAAATAAAAATAACAAACATGCCTATACTTACCTGCTCCGTACAAGGGTTTTGCATAGAGCAGCCCCGATCCTCCTCTTCTGGGGTGCCCTGCCGGCGTTCTGGCCCCTCTTCTTCATTGGGTGCCCCCACGGAGAGCCGCTGTCCAAGGGGGCACCGTGCGGGCAAGCTCCCGAGTCCCGCTGCTGCGTCTATTGACACAGACAGCAGGACTCGGCCCCGACTCATGTGTCACTGGATTTGATTGACAGCAGTGGGAGCCAATGGCTCCTGCTGCTATGAATCTATCCAATGAGGACACGAGACAGGGGCTGGAGCTCATGGGCTTGTGCATGTCGCTGGAACAGATGGGCTCAGGTAAGATAAAGGGGGGGCTCTGGGGCAGCTGCAACATAGAAGGATTTTCAACTTAATGCGTAGAATGCATTAGGGTGAAAAACCATGAGACTTTACAATCCCCTTATGAAAAAATTAAATTGGTTTGACAAGGGCACAAATTAGAGCAACTGCAACTTTTTCACAGGTTTGCTATTGCTAAAAATTTAGATGACATGGCTTTAATTCCTGTGAACATTTGATGCTTACGCAATGAATGCAAATGTAATTCAGATCATCTGACTTTATTGTTGCAACATGGGGATTAATCTGGGGAGGGAATGAAACAATAAAATATATTGTATATTAATTTACTTGCATTTTTTTGTTTTATATCATGTTTTGTCTTCATGAGAGGTCTGGATATGATCAATCCAACCCCCATGCAGCTGTGCAGCAACAGATTACTTCTAATTGTTTTAAACAGTGCTGGGGACTTAAGTGGTTAAGAATGTAATAAGAAAAGTGTACGTGTATTTGGTCAATTTTTTTTAAAGTTTTGACACTATTTTTTACTTTACATATTGATAGATGTTTTACATTTATTGTGTCTAATTTTTTATTTTAAGATAAACATTTAGGTCCCATTCACACATGCGTTTAAGCACATACCAACACATGTACACGTGGTTAGCCATTGTTTTCCACCTGTGTGATGCGTTGACCTACATTGTCGTAAATATTTGGATGCATTGATTTGTGGTACAGGGCCAATGATAATTACTGCTGTGTATCACAATGCATGATGGTTGCTAAAGCACATAAAAACACATGAAAATGCACAAGAAAAGGTGTGAAATCATCCATGACACTCAGACTGCAGAACAAGAAAGCCCAGCACTATTATTATCATTATTCTTATTATTCAGAATGTATATAGTCTGAACAGTTTATGCTGCACTTTACAACATATAGAGAGACAGTACATTTTCATGTGTTCCAATATAATTCAAGACAAGGGGTTAAGGCCCTACTTGTGAGAGCTTACAATCTACAGTACTTCTGCTTTCATGCATACACTACCTGCATGTATGAAATTAAACATCAAAAATACATATATCATAGTTGTAAGCTCCTTAAAGGCTGGGATTGATAAAAAAGTACAGTATATAAAGTGCTGCATAAATGATCAGCACTATATAAATAACTTAAATAAACAAAAATAAAAACAGTATAAAAATATAAAATATATATTAAACAGTATAAAATATTTTTATGCTGTTTGTATTATTGTAGAGAATGACTTTTTACAATGGCTAGGAAATGGGAAAACACACTACCGAAAAGGAAAGTACACTACCGTTAATTTGGCTGCTTCTCAAACAGTAGGTGCTGGAACTCAACCACAACCCCCCAAAACCCCTCCCCTACACACACCCTCCAAATCACATCAAATAGTGGGTGTGGTCATATTTCACAAACAGTAGAAGGGACTTAAAGGGGCATTAAATATCAGGATTGCATTACATACAGAGTGCAGAGTTCATGGGGGTTACACACAGAGTGCAGAGCTGTTACTTGTAAACACAGAAACCAGACTTCTGTGTTTACAAGTGATTGTGGTGAGCATGCACCAAAGGGTCTGAGCCAGAGGTGGTGGAACTGAGTTCCACCAAGTTCCCCCTGAAAAAAAGCCCTGTAGCTTGCTGAAGTAATGTTTCTTTTTTTTATCCCTAAACCAGGGTTCTACAGTATATAAATGTGCAGTGCTTCACCTGTGTTATCTATGGTGATCATTAAACATCTTAAAAGGGAATCTTCTTCTATTTTTCATGCCAATGCCAATCATACATAATGCCTCCTTCTTTACAGATTACATTTTGTTACTTTGACAGTTATAGACATGCAGAGGTTGATTTACCAAAATTGGAGAATGCAAAATCTGATGTAGCTGTGCATGGTAGCCAATCAGCTTCAAACTACAGCTTATTCATGTAAACTTTGACCTTGATTGGTTTCTATGCGGAGCTGCACCAGATTTTGCACTCTCTAGTTTTAGTAAATCAAACCCATAGACTTACATAATAAAGCAGTGTAGTAGCCCATAGAAAACCATTGCACCATTCATTATTTTTAGCATCTAGAACAATGAAAGATGATTATCAACTGATTACTATGATTTACAACAGATTTGATGTTAGATCAATTAGATGGCCTTTTCTGTAGATTAAAATAATGATACAAATACAGAACATAGGTTGTTCTCATGGGAGACCGACAAGACGATCAATACGTTATTCACTGCCTCTGGCAAAATAAAGTGCTGCCTTCCCACAGGAGAAACTTTGTGGAAGCTACTTAACAAAATACGGTATTTTTCACTGCCCCCTAGCATGAGCACATAAGCAGAACACTTACACATATAAATACATGTGCTCTTATATACACACATACATTCACGTGCTTGCCTTTTAGTAGTGTTGGCACTTGCAATGACAACTCGGCAGTGTTCTGTTTAATTGCATGCCAAATACCTCTTGCTTAGGGGCATTTCCCATGGAGATGAAAAAGCCCTTGTTTCCAGTCCCAAAATATTGTAAACGGTTATGCTGCCAGAAGTGACTACTTGGTTATGAGGAAACAGTGAAGAATAACTGTTCTAAAACATCCAGAATTTAGCAAGTCACCTAATCATTTTTCTTAATCATAAACTTAGTGATTACATGTTTCAAAGATCTTACCAATAAAGAATACTCAGTCTTCCTATAGATTATTTATTATTTATATCAATGTGCACAAAATGAACCTCTTCTTTTTTCAGCAAAATAAAAATGTTGGTATTCTACCGGTTTAGCAGTAAAAAAGGAATGATGAATCTGTTGCACAAAACAATGTGTTTAATCAAATATATTGGTGTCTCTTATTAGGATTTGTGTTGTGGAGGGACAAGATTGAGGTGAAGTTTGTAACATTTATGTCAGGCAGCAACAGCTATCATGGAACTACACATATTTTAAAAGTCAACATTTGATCCATGCACTAAATCTAGTGCACCAAAAATCTCAGTCTTTTTTCTTTAAGCCTTAACTTCTTTACTAAGTTATTCAGTAGCAAGTATGGAAGTCATGATATGGGGCAAGTGCAGGAACTGTCATTGTGTCTGACAAAAGTTTAGAATGTCAGCTCACACAGTTTGTGTGCCCTATTGTAATTTGTGCTGCTTGAAATTTGAAGACTTTCATTGCTGATCTCCATTGGAAATGCTAGCTGCTTGACTGTTTCTGACTTAAAGAAAACATGCACTTTGCCAATTTAACCCCTTCATGCCCAGAGGTCACTGAAACCTTATATGCCCTGGATGCCCTATCCTGAAGCCTAGAGTCTGCTTGACTTAATAACTGAACTATAACTCTATAATTAATTTGCATTCCTAAATAGTTTTATGTTTAAGAAAATATAAAGCTTTTCTTGGAACAATGATTTAAAGCCCAAGTCCGGGCAAAAAAAAGTTTTCCCTTGCGGTGCTCACACTGCAAAGGTCAACTGCTTGTTTTGTCTAGGGGTGAGGAGAAAGCTCATACTCACCCGATTCTTCGTTCCACTCCATGGTCCAGTTTTGGACTGTTCCTGGTCTATGGACCCTGCTCTCGGCTTGATGAGATCATGAATAGTCCACAATTCAAGTGTGGGGGTGCCAGACTAGTCTTGTGCTGGGAGGATTGGAGGATTAGGTAAGTATATCTCTCTTCTTCTCTCCCCTAAACAAAAACGAGCAGTTAACCCGTGCAGTGCGGGCACATCCCCACTGCATAGGAAAACTTTTTTTTCCTTGTAGATGGGCTTTAATAATAACCCAGCTTTATCTTTTTTCTATTGTAGGCTGACAATTTTTATTAGTTTCTGAATTAATTTAAGATAATTTTTTGTAATAGTGTAATTGGATGTGACAATTACAGTATTAAATGGAGGCACACTGCCATCTTTAAGCTGCAGTTCCATCTGACAACCTAAGGCTTATTATATTTGAATGAAACCTTCAGCCTGCATTTGATCACAATGTCATAGCTGACACTCTAATTGGTTCCCAATCTTTAGTGTCAGTAATCAGTAGCTTTCAGTAACATCTGGATCTGACAGGTAGCAGCTGTGACCTGTCAGCAGGGGGAACAAAGATTAAAGTTCTATCAGCATTGGGTAGGGGAACTTTAATGTAAAAACTGTAGGTGGTAAGGTATTAATCTATCACTCCTCCCTGGTAAATTTTTACCGATCCTTCTTTCCTGCTTTGCTCTGTTCAGCACCAGGAACATGGAGGAGAATGAGATCTACTTCATGGGACAGAGCTGGGACAATCAGCATTGTCATATGGGGAGTTCCTAGCCCTGTATAAGTTATGACTTCCTCAACTCAAAGCTAATGCAGGAATAACTGTCCTGAACAAAGCAGTGTGGGAGCAAAAAGAAGATGAATTTAAATTGAGTGAGGTTATTGTTTTTCATTACATGAGCAAAGCACAGTTTCACTTTAAATACTTTAAGATGATGTAAGACAAAGTAGATCATAAAATCACTTAATTAATTTTAGACCATGTAGATAACTGCAACAATGGATTTTCCATCTTACCCTGTAATTGAGATTGAGCTTGGCTGCTGAATGGGTTTGGGTTAGCCAGTGATGGTCGTGGATTTGGGTTGGGCTGAACCCTTATACTTTGCCGCCGTATAAGCTCTAGATCACTATAGCGTTCGGTGAAATGCTTCCCCTGTTCTTCAAGTTTCTGCCGATGCCCTAAAACAACCAGAAGTAAATAGCAATTTAATCAGATGCAAGAGGCTGTGATATAAACAAGGGGGGGGGGGGGCAAAGGCATAGCAATTTTGCAAGATAGGTACCTAATGATAAATAACAGTTCTTTTGGCCACAGTTGAAACCATGTTTGTGTGTAAAATTAGAACAGATTTCTAGTGGGATTATCAAGCAAAGCTTGCACATAGGCATCTGGTCTGCATATGAGGCAAGACATTCTTTTACAATGTATTTATATTCATGACCACATAAAAAAAAAATTGAATGTAATTTACTAAATAATGCTGGGTCATCGCTCAGATAATTTATTATATTATATCCTATTATGACCACTCAGGCTCGAAGCCTGACCCCAACCAAAATGCACAGCTTGGTAATCTAGTGTGAGGGATGGGAATAGAACTTTCATCCTGTAATTTCTGTGAAGTGTAAAACCTAATTGTCTCACAACTTTTAAATTCTTTATTGTCCTTTACCACCAAGTTACAATTTGTGACTTATTTTTTGCTAGGAAATGCCTAGGAAAAATTCAAGTGAAAATATAATCGCAAATAATATCCTGCACACAATTTTTTTAAAACCAGCTATAGTTCCACTTTAGAAAAAGAGCAATCGCTATTAAGGAAATATTATGGAAAGGTTGTGAGTCCATAGATTCTGATAGCTATTTCGTTTTCTATTGGGACATTGAAATAACACATTAGTAACATAATTTGTTGTTATAAGGAGAATGAAACAAGCTTTAACTGGATTTGCACATGTAAGATTTTGTACTTTAAAGCAAACCTGTGCTTTGTCCAGGGCAAAGCAACAGGTTTATTTTAATAGCAACCCCATCAGCAGCATGTGCTGTCTTTCCTTTTACTCCCCATCCGCCGTGTTCAACCACTGACAGTGAAAAAACGACCTCCTGTGTGATAGTGATAATGTCTTGGGATTGGTCACTGCTGAAGTTTACACTGAATTACTTTCACTTCTGAAGCCTAAATGGAGCAGCAGGGGAACAAATGGAAGGTAAATATGTGCAGCTGGTAAGGCTGACATTGAAGTGGAACAGTTACTTTGCCTTCATGGACAAAACACTGGTTCATTTTAAGAATAAGTAAAATATTCAAAATGTCATTAGTTTTAACCATAATAGTGATACGTGCTGATGAACTGTGGAAGCAATAGAAAAGACAATTTGAACAATTTGGACAGTATAAACAACTGTAGAGAATGATTAACCCACATACTAAGTGTAATGTTACAAGACTGTTAGCTGATATGAATGCTAAAATGGGAAAAGATGAAGCATATAGACCAACAATAGGCTCCTTCAATTTGCATTAAGTAAGCAATGATAATCAAAGCAGTACAGATTGTGATAATAAAAGCATACGTACAACAACATGGATATCACCCAATGACAACTCAAACCAGATAGATCACTGTCTATCTGATAGAAGGCATGGAAGAAATATAATGCCCAAAATGGGATTTTAGACACAACATATTACAGTACTCTTATAGACAAAAAATATCATGTATGAACATAAGGAAAAGAACAAAGGTAAAGTGACTTGATTTTATTGAACTGAGTACAGATGGAAGTATAAAGTAGCAATATGGAAATAATTTAAAATTACTAAAACAGACAAAGCAGAAAATAAATAAGAAAGAGAGGAAAGTACAAAAGTATTGAGAGACTCAGCAAAAATGTTCTTGGCCACCATCGAGAAGAAGGGAAGACAACTGGTTTAATATACAGGATAACAAGGCAATAGAAAAAGGAATACATTAATTACATTTAAAAAAAAGAGTTGTTTGTAAAAAAAAAAAAAAAATCAAGATAGAAATCAGCTCAATGAACTCTTTAGCGTAAAGAAAAAGCTTCAACCACAAATAATGATAATCATGGAAACCTAATTGGGAAAGAGAAGACAGTACTTAAATATTGGGCTGACAACATTGAAGAACTATCAAAGAAATGTAGAATCTCAAAGTGAAAATTGAGAAGCCTTTTTTTTAGCCCAGCCATTGAACAAGGGAAATTCAGTAAAGTCAGAAGAGTTGATGGCATAAATTCAGAATTGACAAAACATGGAGGGCTGATTTTATGGAGGTGGAGGTATGAGGTATGGAGGTATATATACAGTATGAACTAAAAGCTGAGCTATGGAATGAGGCACTATTGTTAGAAAAGCAGAAAATGGAAGTAGCTTGCCCAATCTAGAAGAAAGAACATTAAAACAATACGTAAAAATGTTGCTAATTGGTATGAAATACCAGCCCCCAGCAACTTTCAGAACACTCCTGCTTCACCAGAATGCTGGACTGTTCTGATTGGTAAAGCTTTGAAACGTCCTGATGGTACTAAAGTTTGCCCACTGCTTCATGCCTCCTGCACATTCCTATTGCCTGGTGTAGCAGCCCATCTTACTGATGGACTCATTATATTGGCAGACTAATATGAATGGAGATGTGGGGTGTGGGAGGGATCTATTTAGCTCTGGTACTGTCTGAAAGTTTTGTAGTTTTGTCAGACTGGCCCAGAATGGGGGCAAAGCAAGGGGTACTGAAAGCGGTTACAGATACGTTACAGATACGTGTATACTATTTTCGAAGTGCACATTAGCAAATTAATCCCCACATTGGATGATTGCCATGTGTGAAACCACACTTTATTAAAAAAAAAACCTAGGAAATGCTCTTTTACAAATTTTTGTAAATATACTTTTTTCTTGGTGTTAATAAGGCAACTAAAAAGAATACATTAAAAATACATATACATCATTCAAAGTGTAGTTTCATAATTGCCAGCTAAATTCATTATCAAATGTAAATTGTAGACTTTTGATACAAAACACATAAATGATATCTGATCCCAACAAAAGTGCTTACTGTTAAATGCAATCCTACTTAAAATGCATTGGAATGGCTTTACATTAGCACTAAATTGTCATTTTGATAATTGCGTACTGTCAATATAATTAATAAATATATAAAATATCCTGCTTTTCAGCTTGTCATGATTTAGTCACATTCTAAATAATACCATTCTATTGCTGGTACATAGGACACATTGTTTATAGTAAATAGTAAGGCATAGGATTTATTAATATAATACTAAATCAATAATCATCTCACATCAAATATTCTACACACTGAATAACAGACAGTAACGTCAATACACAGGAAAAAAGATTGGGGTGTTTTCCAGGAATCAGCTGGGTGAAATTCTGCACTGCAGAAAGTAACTTGAGAAATTTACTGAATTAGCAGCTAGCAAATTAAATTGTGTCCCGATCTTGAAATTAAATAATGCCTTTGGGAGATATACGATGCTGTATTTTCATACATGTTTCCATATGACAGATCACGTTCAGAATTATGTAGAATGCCTTTATATAGATTGTATTGTTGGATGTTTTTAGGTTTACTAATTATTTTAATTCTCTATGATTTAAGGTCTATCAAATTATTGGAGGAAAAGTGGTTGGAGAAAGGTTACATAAAAATAAAAATTAAAAAAAAGGATGCCAACCAAATGGCAAACCCACACAGTGGATTTATTTTTTTTATGTTCTGCTGCAGTGCAAACAAAAACATAGGTACATAGGTAAGTATGAGGAAAAATAGTTTCAGGTGGAATGCCCATTATTAGGTTTACTGAATAAACACTTCCTCTGCAATAAAATGTGGACAGAGAAAGGTTACATTCTTATAAAAACCATGTATATAGCATGTGTATATATATATATATATATATATATATATATATATATATATATATTAAAGTATGCAGCATATCATAAGGAGTGGCTTTAAGTTAGAGTACAACTCACCCATCCGACATAATATGGAATCGCCCCGGATTTGAAAGTAAAATACTATGCCATGTATTGATTCAATACAGGACACAGTTTGACCTGTATTTTTGTGCAAGCCTTTTATCTATTTAATGGCAGCCACTAAATGACATCTTCCCGGCTTGCCCAGTGGCTTGTTTCACTTAGTAAACAGGCAGGTCAGGGAAATCCTGAGTAATGCCAATGACCAAATTTGGTCATGATTATATTTGGTCAATGATGTCAGGCAGTGTCACTGGCTGGCTAGTTGACATTCAGCAGCCAGCTGGTGACCTGTCAGTCATAGCAAAAATCAGGCAGGAGTAGGATCGCCACGTGCAGGTCTTCATTTTTGTTTTGTTTTTTGCATTTGGTTCCAATTAAAAATCCACACTAGACCCTTATGTAGGACAAGGTTTTGATATGGATTTTGGGGGGGGGGACCCTCTCTAAATCCAAACTAGTCCCTTATCAAGGACATTAGCTTTGTGATGTTACGTCTTCCAGAGTACATTGTACAGGTGCACAACTTCACATGCAGGAATAAGTTATCTCTCAAGCACGTTGTTCAAATGAATAGCGTGTTTTTAGTGTTGCCCTTTAAGCAATCACACTCCCCTTTCCCACGATGTCCTGCATTTTGCCAGAACAAATTTGTCTACCCTAGGTACAGCTTCCAATAAAGTTCAATATACCGTATATTTTCTCTAACTGACCATCCACTGAGAGCATGTGCACAAATTCCTCTCAACTTTAACCTACTGTGAAGCCAGTTTTTAAGGCAGCAGTATGGCCTTACCACTGCTATACACTGCTGCTTAAAAAATACTACACATTATTAAAAGATTGCTTTGTGCTTTATAGATGTGCTTGGCACGCTACTAGCTTCTGGAATCCTGAAGCTGGAAGAGTGCTATTAAATGAATAGTGTGTCTGTAAATAAAATTAAATTGGTAGGGGAGCCTGGTCACATGACCTGTCAAAGGCTATCCTTCAATCATGGCACTCTCTCTTCTGCATTAGACAGAGACAGCTCTGCACTTGGAGTCCATTGATACTACCTCTAGGCCAGTGATGGAGAACGTTGGCACCCCAGATGTTTTGGAACTACATTTCCCATGATGCTCAACTACACTGCAGAGTGCATGAGCATCATGGGAAATGTAGTTCCAAAACATCTGGGGTGCCAAGGTTCACCATCACTGCTCTAGGCCGTACACAGGAGGAAAAGTCTGCAGGAGTAAGAGCATTGTGATCCACTAATCAGGGTTGCAATGCTTTGCAGGCTCCAAAAATAAATAAATAAATAAATGTGCATTAATCAATATCAGTGCATTTATCATTTTTTCAAAAGCCAGAATTAGACCTTAAAAGTGTAAAGACAATGGGCAAAGTTTCCTGAAGAAAAATCATATCTCCAACAGTATAGCCTGGCTCTGTAGTTGCATCCATCTGTACAAGCTGACCACTGCTAGATGGTGAGATGGTGTTTTTTGGAGAGAGTAGACCTCCTCTGCATTGCGCTGAATGACTCAGTAACAGATTTTTCAGAGCAAGAAGTACTTAGAGCCAGGAGGTTGTAGGTAATATTCCTGGAAACAAGACTTCTTCATAATAAAAACAACCATCATTGGCAACTTTTCAAAGTTTGGGTCAAAAATGTATGATTTTTAGCCAAATGCAATTATACATTTTACAGCTGCAATATGCAGTCATTATTGTCAGGTTTTTGATATTTACCACCATAAACATTATTCATGCGTTATCACACACATATTACTATGCATATTTTATAGAAATTAAGAAGGCAAAATGAAAAGGTTTCTATGAAATGCTAGAACAGTGTTTTTCAACTCCAGTCCTCAAGGCGCCCCAACAGGTCATGTTTTCAGGCTTCCCATTATTTTGCACAGGTGATTTGATCAGTTTCACTGCCTTAGTAATTACCACATCTGAAATCCTGAAAACATGACCCGTTGGGGCACCTTGAGGACTGGAGTTAAGAAACACTGCTAGAACATAAATCTCTGCAACAGAAGAAATCTAAAATGAGGTGTGGCCACGCTATTCTATGAAGGACATGAGAAGGGAGCGGAAGTCTGTGGAATGAATTTGTTGAAAATGTTAACCAACCAGATTGTAATTGCCATGTGTTTACTGCAGCTTAGGGAATAAAGCTGTATGACAAGCACATTTCCATTATGCAGTTTTTAAATATGGCCTATCAGAGTATGTGTACACTAATGAGTTGACTTAATTTGTGTGTTTACCTTCCGTTGCATTTACACGGGTCTACAGTGGATTGCTTCACAGATAATCTCTGCTGTGCACTCAAAGAGGCGTGTCCTATTTAGTAGTGTTAAACACACGTTAATTATGGTTGTTTGTAATGCACCTTAATTTTTCTCTTTCCCTACGGAGAACCATTACCAAAGCACCTGAATACAAACACAATGCAAATGACAAAAAGGCTATCCAATTGCAGTGTACATGTTTATGTACATCCATATACTTAGCTAAACCTATCAGGGGGGAGGAGGGGATGGGGTTAATTTGCATATGATAGATAACTATAAATGGACTTCCTTTATCCCTTTTAATGATTTTGATGTTTTCTCAGGATGAGTATTAAAAAGACTGCCTGCAGAAAGTTGAACATTCCCAGCTCTGAAGTGGGAAGACACACGCCAGAAGGGTGAAATGAGATGGTCACACTACATTCCTTTGTTTGTTAGGACTGTACAGTGGGAATCTTTCAGTCCTTGCCTGGAGCACTAGGGACATTTATTAAAACTGAGAGTTGTCTATAGGAGGAAATCGTGTATTCTGATCAGTGGTTAACTATCATGTGCAGGAAATTAGGCTAAAAAGGACTGTTATCTCCAATATACAAATATTCAGACCATACAAATTATTCTGGTGCAAAATCTGGCTTTATACAGAATGAAGGAATCAGGTAGTTTAGTTAACTGGGAGAGAAAATGTGAGCCAATTTCAGTTGTGCCGATGGTATGTTCTTAAATTTAGGTGCAAAAAAAGTCACATAAAAATGTACTCAATTTACTTCAAAACAGCTGTTTACTAAAATATATGCTAAACCTCTTCCTTGAAGCAGATATATAAGATACAAATGAATGCAGTTCTGTAATCATTAATGCCAAATTAAACTTTTAGTTTAAATCAGCTAAATAAATTCCAGGTGCATCAAACCAAAAAGTGTGCTAACGCTTATGGCCAATTGACATCTATGTGTTGCAGCAACACATGTGTTAACATGTAGTTACCACATCAAATGTTGAATGCATTTACACACCCCAACACACTAAGGCAGCGCATATGCTATGCAATATGTTGAAATGCAGGGTAACATTTTTTTGATATGTCTGATAATTGAGATGATTTTGTGCATCGGAAACCTATTATTTTAAATGGGCTGTCTTAATACAACGCATGTTAATGCTTGACATAACAGATGTTAATGCATGTGCACGAATGCATGAACCAAACATAAAAAGACTCCTACAGTTTAGCCACATCCTGTTTAGAAAAGCCTGTCCCCTGCCAAAATGTTGCAGAGAAGGACGATTGCTTACTTTATGAAAACAGTGGTCTCTCTGCAGAGGTCCGACACACCCACTGCTGAGTCAGAGTTGGAGCTTTCCAATCAGCAAGGAACATAAGCTTTGCTGATTAAGGTGCTCTGACTCACCAAGGAGTGTGTCAAGCCTCTGCTGATAGACAATTGCTTCTACACACACAGAAAGGGTCCTTCTAACTTTCTGGCAGTGGATGGGCTTTTCTACTCTAAAGAAAACAAACTGTAATGCCTCGTACACATGATTAGATTCTCCGACAACAACTAATTAGCCACTCGGACCACTTCTGTGGGTGGTGGAATGGGCTCCTGCCTTTCCCGGGCTCTACCGTCCGATTGCGGTGCCCGGGAGCGATGCAGCTGGCAGCAATGGCTGCCCTTAACAAAGAGAGAGGAACTGATGTCGATTACCTCTCTCTCTCTCTCTTTGTAACCCCGGAACTTACTTACCAGTGACCAGGAAAGCAGCCGATCAGATTGATCTATGTCTGATCAGCTGCATGGGAGGCTAGAGGAGAGATTTGGGGTCTAATAGACCCCAGATCTTTCCATAAAGAGGACCTGTTATGGCCCACGCTGTCATAAGGGATGTTGTTTATCCCTTGTAATAGCAATAAAGTAAATCCAAAAAAAAAAAGTGTAAAAATGTTTTTTTGTAAAAAATATATAATAATAATAGTAAAGAAAATTTCAAGTGCCCTCGTCCCACCGCGCCGATGCTCTAATGTGAATGCATATGTTACTCCCGCAAGTAAACCGTGATCGCATCACGCATGTGAGGTATTTTTACGAACGTCAGAACAATAATTCTAGCACCAGACTTCCTGTGAAACTTTAAAATGGTAACATGTAAAGCCATTTTAACCACTTCCGGACCAGTTTTACTGTGGCAGGTTGGCTCGGCTGGGCAAATCGATGAGTAAGACTAAGTATGAACACCGATCTCTCTCTCCTCCTAGACAGTCCTATCCCCCTATGGTTAGAACACAGTGAGGGAACACAGTTAACCCCTTGATCGCCCCCTAGTGTTAACCCCTTCCCTACCAGTGACATTTATACAGTAACCAGTGCACTTTTATAGCACTGATCGATGTATAATTGTCAATGGTCCCAAAAAATGAGTCAAATTTGTCTGCTGCAATATAAGATCGCCGCCATTACTAGTAAAAAAAAAAAATTATAATAAAAATGCCATAAATCTATCCCCTATTTTGTAGACGCTATAACTTTTGCGCAAACCAGTTAATATAAGCTTATTGCATTTTTCTTTACCAAAAATATGTAGAAGAATACATATCAGCCTAAACTAAGGAAAAAATTAGTTTTTTTGAAAAAAAATGTGGGATATTTATTATAGCAAAAAGTAAAAGATATTGTGTTTTTTTCAATATTATCGCTCTTCTTTTGTTTATAGCGCAAAAAATAAAAACCGCAGAGGTGAACAAATACCACCAAAAGAAAGCTCTATTTGTGGGAAAAAAGGACATCAATTTTGTTTGGGTGCAACGTCACATGTCCGCGCAATTGTCAGTTAAAGCGACGCAGTGCCGTATCGTGGTTAAAGTGTCGCTGTCACGGACTTTGGGCTGCAGTAGAACCATTGCCGGGAGAACTCTGTGTTTTAATGTGTTCTTAAGTTATCCAGACAGAGCTGGCCACTAATTGCTTTTGGCTTCTTATGCATAAGTTAGTCCTATGGGGGAGCCTATCTTGTCTGGGGTGGTCATTTGGTCATTGTCATGATAATAGGATTAGCTCTACTGTCTAAAGTGACCATTGTGTGAGAGAATGGGAGTAGCCCTTATCTAATGGTTTTCTGTATAAATTCAGTGTGTGTTTCTCAAATAAAGCAGTTCTTATTCTAGTTTACTCCAAGACTGGTGTTGTCTGGTTGTTGGGGTTTCTATAGCCAGATACATTGGTCTCGTGTTCCAGGTCTTGGGAAGAAGCTTCTTGGTGGAAATACCCAACAGGGTATCCGGATTTCGTCACAGTCACCTATGGAGAATTTTAAGCACTATAGTTTGCCGTCATTTCACAGGCAGACACAATTTTTAAGCGTGACTATTTACTCGGCATAACATCATCTTTCACGTTATACAAAAAATTGGGCTAACTTTAGTGTTTTTTTTTTAATTCATGGAAGTGTTTTTTCCCCAAAAAATTGCATTTGAAAAACTGCTGCACAAATACCGCGTGACATAAAAAATTGCAACACCCACCATTTTACTATATAGGGCCTCTGCTAAAAATATGTATATATATATATATACATATATATATATATATATATATATATATATATATATATATATATATACATATATATATAAAATGTTTGGGAGTTCTAAGTAATTTTTCAGCAAAAAAAAGTAGAATTTTACATGTAGGAGCGAAGTGTCAGAATTGGCCCAGATAGCAAGTGGTCAAATCACAGGCCTCAATGCTCGATTCCTTTTGGAAGGTATTTCATATACAGTATGTATTGCATCTGTGTATTTAGCTATTTACCTTAGTTCAAACTTAAGGAACATATATAAAATATCGCTGTTTGATGATTGTCAAGGGTCAGACATGGTTTGGGGAAAATTGTCATGTACAGTGGGGAAAATAATTATTTGATCCCTTGCAGTATTAGTAAGTTTGCCTACTTACAAAGAAATGAAGGGTCTCTAATTTTTATCATACATGTATTTTAAATGATAGAGATAGAATATCAACCAAAAATCCATAAAAAACACATAAAACTAATGCTATAAATTTAGTTGCAGTTCAGTGAGTAAAGTACCGTATTTATCGGCGTATAACATGCACCCTAATTTTAAGAGGGAAGTTTCAGGAAAAAAACTTTCCACAGCCCCCACCTCTGCACAGTACACAGCCCCCCACCCTCTGAACTCCTTTGTTGCCTTGGCGGTATGTTTTGGGTCATTGTTATGCTGGAAGACCTATCCACGACACATCTTCAGTGTTCTGGCTGAGGGAAGAAGGTTGTCATCCAAAATTTTACAATACATGGCCCCATCCACTGGCCCCTCAATATGGCAAAGTTGGCCTGTACCTTTAGCAGAGAAACAGGCCCAAAGCATCATGTTTCCACCTCCATGCTTAACTGCAGGGATGGTGTTCTTAGAGTCATATTCAACATTTTTTCCTCCAAACACGACGAGTTGTGTTAATGCCAAAGAGCTAAATTTTGGTCTCATCTGACCACAGTACTTTCTCCCAGTCCTTCTCTGAACATTTAGATGTTCATTGGCATGACTGTACATGCGCCTTCTTAAAGGGGGACTCGCCGTGTTTGGAGGAAGAAAAATGCTGACTATGACCCTAAGAACACCATCATTACAGACAAGCATGGTGGTAGTAACTTTATGGTGGGGCAGTTTATCTGCTAAAGTTACAGACTGACTTTGCCGCATTAGGGTGGGTGCGTGGGCAATGGATGGAGCGATGTATTGTAAAATCTTGATGATTTTGATGAGAACCTTCTTCCCTCAGGCAGAACACTGAAGATGGGTCATGGATGGGTCTTTTAGCATGACAATGGTCCATACTGCCAAGGCAACAAAGGAGTGGCTAAAGAAGAAGCACATTAAGGTCCTTGAGTGGCCTAGCCAGTCTCCAGACCTTAATCCTATAGAAAATGTATGGAGGGAGCTGAAACTTTGAGTTGCCAAGTGACAGCCAAGAAACCTTAAGGATTTAGAGAAGATCTGTAAAGAAGAGTGGACCAAAATCCCTCCTGAGATGTGTGCAAACCTTGTCACTAATTACAAGAAATGTCTTACCTCTGTGCTTGCTAACAAGGGTTTCTCCACTAAGTACTAAGTCATGTTTTGCTTGGGGATCAAATACTTATTTTACTCACTGAACTGAATTTATAACATTTGTATCGTGTTTTTTTTTTTTTGGTTGATGTTCTGTCTCTATCATTTAAAATACACATGATAAAAATGATAGACCCTTCATTTGTAAGTGGTTACTAGCTCAATATGGAATACTTACCTTAGAACGATGCCCTGCAATGCCGTCCACACTCCGCTCCCACGGCCGACATCTTTCACTGGAGTTACTTCCGGGTTCGCAGGCTCTTGTGCTGTGATTGGCTGGAGCCGCGATTACGTCAATCCTGCGCATGAGCCGCTGGTCACGACACGGGCCCTAAAAAAATGGCACCAGCGGACCGTTTCAGTGCTCATGCGCCGATGACATCAGCAGCAGTGAAACTGTGCAAGTTTAGGAGATATTTACATTACCTACAGGTAAGCCTTATTATAGGCTTACCTGTAGGTATAAGTGGTGTAATAGAGTTTACAACCACTTTAAATAAAACTGTGGTAGCTAAACAGATATCACAAAAATGGTTGGCCAAAATTAGAAACCGTTTACAAGGTAAACATTTATCTGTTGCAACACTATATTTTGTTGTTTGCTTGGAGTTCGACTTTAAAGCAACACAAATATGTATAAGGGGGTCAAATTCTGAACTCAGGTCACTTTTGCATTGTGTCAGATAGTACAACAAGAGGAAGTTAGATTATAATTTTTATGCAATTGAAAACATATGTAATGCTGTACATTTCCCAGTGAATCAATTCATCCTTTTTTAACATCTGTGTACCAAGCGCAAGTATCTTATTGGTGCCAAAAATCTGTAACCATTCAAAATCTCTTTACCGCTGCCAGAGAAGGAAAAATGATTAGTAGAGATACAATAACACCAACGCCATGTTTTTCAGTATAGGCTGCTCTCATAGAACAAATATTTAGGCAATGGTATTAGGTACCCCTACAGGGAAGGAAGGACATATATGACAACGGGCTTAGTCAGTTAACTTTTCTCCAAAAATAGCAACATTTAGTTAATTTGGCAATTATACGACAATGAAACAGAATTGTCTTCCTTCACAGCATGAGTGTAACTGAGATATTTTTTTCTTTTTCTGCTTCAGTGGCATCAGTGACAGATTAGACCTACTAGTAATACCAAGAGTTGGCTTTCTAATTATTTCTCATCGCAGCTTGTGATTTAGATACAGTTATAACAGTAAGC